>NW_007732574.1:104149-105358 GCF_000696425.1 Galeopterus variegatus | reverse complement strand
GGCGGGAGCGCAGCTGCGCTTCCCAAGCGGCGCACTATCCAGTGCGCCACCGGGCCGGCCCGCGTCTCCGATCATTTTAATCAACACTAATAAACTAATTCTTCAGAGAAGAGTACCTACATACACACTCCAGATTGGATAATATTGATCACTGTCGTAGCATAAATTCAATGTATTATTAATTAAAAAAAAAAAAACCCTTTCCATTAGAGAATAGGATGGGGAAGAACAAAGGACGTTAGAGAGACAGCAAACCCTGCTCTGTCACACTTACACAGTTATTTAATGGCTTGCACCCTAGCCTAGCCTTGTCTCCCCGGTTAGACTTTTAACAGCAATTGAAATTTTACCTTCTCTTGAGTTGCCCAAAGCACCCAAAGCAGGACTGGTCCCAGAGCTCAGAATCATAAATCTATAATATAAGGAATCTCGGTGATATCATTTAATCCAGTGTTTTCAACCCTGTTGGCTCACTTGAAAAACTGGAATGCTGTGGTAGGCTGGCTAATGGCTCCCCCAAAATGTTCACGTCCTAATCCTTGGAACTTGTGACTGTGTCACCTTACATAGCAAAAGGGACTTTGCCAGTGTGATTAAGCTTAAGGACCTTAAGATAAGGATATTATCCCACATCATCCAGGTGGGCCCAATCTAATCATGTGAGTTCTTAAAAGTGGAGAACATTCCATGGCTGTCGTTAGAGGGAAGTACGACTATGGGAGAATGTTCAGAATGATGCAACATTACTTGCTTTGAAGACGGAGGAAGAAACCTCAAGCTGAGGAATGTGGACCTCTAGAGGCTGGAAGAGGCAAGGAAATGGGCTTTTCCCTATCGCCACCAGTAGAGAATGCAGCCTTGCTAGCATCTTGATTTTTGCCTAGTAAGACTCTTATCAGATGTATGAACTGTAGAATCTTAAGATAATAAATTTGTGGTTTTGTAATCCACTAAATTTGTGGTAATTTGGTTTCCTCCATGTATTCATATAGCTTATGGCTCTAAATGGTGGCTTCACCCAACCATACGTTGTCTTCCATCTCAATTGTACAAAACTTAGCAACAACTCGTCTGTACTTTTTAACTCCATTGAAGCCACTGGCAATCCTATCTAGGGCACCCATGGATTGGATTTCTGTGCTGCTCTAGTCAGTCATGGGCTGCAGGACAGGTTCAGATGGGTAAGAATTCCCTTTGAGGAGGATGTGT
>NW_007732574.1:101484-103847 GCF_000696425.1 Galeopterus variegatus | reverse complement strand
AGCGCCGCTGCGCTTCCCAAGCGGCGCACTATCCAGTGCGCCACCGGGCCGGCCCTGAACTGTAGAATCTTAAGATAATAAATTTGTGGTTTTGTAATCCACTAAATTTGTGGTAATTTGGTTTCCTCCGTGTATTCATATAGCTTATGGCTCTAAATGGTGGCTTCACCCAACCATACATTGTCTCCCATCTCAATTGTACAAAACTTAGCAACAACTCGTCTGTACTTTTTAACTCCATTGAAGCCACTGGCAATCCTATCTAGGGCACCCACGGATTGGATTTCTGTGCTGCTCTGGTCAGTCATGGGCTGCAGGACAGGTTCAGATGGGTAAGAATTCCCTTTGAGGAGGATGTGTACTCTCAAGAGCCCTCAAGTATATTTAATACAGTTCATTTGGTAGTTTCCACTTCAATTTTGCTAAGGAGGGGCTGAATGCCATGAGGTAGTGCAAAATAACACACAATACTTTCCCTGACACTACCTGGAAGGTGTCTGTAAAGTGGAATCAAACATTATTACATTGTTCTATTTTTAGAACAACAGAGAATTCACCTGCATGGAGCTAGATGAGATCATTTGTTCACTTTCACAGAATCTATATAATTCTTTTGAGCTGAACTTTCATTTCTTCCAGGATCAGGGAGGAGAGAAAGCAAGTCAGCAGCTTAAGTTACTTGGTAGAGATAAGCTACAATGGCATAGCCTTCAAGTTCACATTTGAGCCCAAATCATTGGATTTAACTGCTAACACTCACAGTGGGGTACTGAATAGCAAGCTGACAAAGTCCTTGCTATTCTAGGGAAGCCAGCAAGGCTGGCATTGTTTTTGCTTACTTCCCCCTTCTCCCTCCTCTTGAAGTCCGACCTTTGACTGAACCCAGGACTCTGGAAGCTTTGTAAACGAGAAACTCATGTTCTTATTTTATTGATAAGTAGTTAGCTATGAATCTTCAAGCACCATGGCAGCTGAAAATGTTCTGTAAATAGCTTGGTACCAGACATAACTGATTTAATCAGTACAATTTGCTATTTTCACTGGCTTATAAAAAGAAACCTAAAATAAACCAAGAGGCTTTACAGGTCAGCAGCCTGAAAGGTCCTCCTGATCCTATATGTGTCTCTCTTCATTTCCCACCATCTCCCCTTGGGGTACTGGTCAGCAATGTAACACAATTAAATGGAGGCAACTAAAGGCTGCTTGAGGAAATCCTATCTTGACTGAATGCAGAGGCTTCCTTGGTAGGGCGCTAGTGCTGAAAGGGACTGGAGGAGGCATTTTCCTTCTCTAGCTGTTGCTAAAGCAGAGGGACTGCTGGTCTAACATGAACATTCCATCCAACACTTCTACCTTCGGGATTAGACTGAATGTCTTCAAGGCTCTTTTAATTCTTATTTGGTGATAGGGTCAGTACAAAAACAATAGTAAGCAATAGTAAACAGTAATCACAAAGCCAAATAGAATTGATAAACTATGCTAGCAATGGCTACTGTTAATCGAATCTCCTTGGTCTGCTTTGTTTTCAGGCCTTGCGTATTTTGGCCCCAGCTCTCCTTTCATTTTTACTTACCCTGTACAAATCATTTATTTCATCTGGGAATTTCTCTTCATGCCAACACCTCCCACTCAGCTCTCTCTCCTGAAATGTCTCTTCCTCCCTCCTCCACCTATCTAAATCTTAACAATCCTTCAGGGCATATATCCCTCTCTGAAGGCTTTCCCTTTGTCTTTCATCCCTCCTATCACTACTACAATGACAGCAATGAGGACATTATAATGTCATGGTTAGAGAAACCATAAGCTACTAAACTGGAGGGAACATCTCTATTTAATTTCTCCCCCATCGCCTTTCAGACTTCAAGATGGCTCAAACCTGGTGTTTAATAAATGTTTGTTGAATCAG
Organism: Galeopterus variegatus; assembly: GCF_000696425.1. Classification (NCBI taxonomy): domain Eukaryota; kingdom Metazoa; phylum Chordata; class Mammalia; order Dermoptera; family Cynocephalidae; genus Galeopterus; species Galeopterus variegatus. Next base: position 101,941 of record NW_007732574.1, on the reverse strand, counting down.
CCACAAAATAAGCTGCTAAATCACTTAATGACTGTGCAAAACAGGAACAACAATACCTTTGGCTGCAGAGGAAAAGAGAACTTTCCTAGCAAACCCAACTTATTGAAAAACTGTTGAAATATCTTGCGGGACCTGACAATGCATATAAGTCTGTGCTTATAAAATTCTTAGCCTCCAGACTGAGTGTTTATTCTTTCTCCTAGTGTAATACATTTAGAGTATTTTACCTGTACCAACTCCATAATATGGAAGAGATTGCATGGGATTTTAAATCTTAAGATCTGAGCTCAAGTGCCAACTTTTGGTTTTGGCAAATGCTGTGCCTACATCATGTAACAAAAAACTTTGCTGTCAGGTTTTGGTTCCAGACCTAGATGGGGTAGACACACTTCTCCCTATTCCTCCAATTAAGAGCAGATCAAATTCCTGTACATTATATATAAAACAAATGTAAGAT
>NW_007732574.1:98273-100891 GCF_000696425.1 Galeopterus variegatus | reverse complement strand
GTCGTGAGTTTCCTGGGGCTTCTTCTTGTCTTGTATATCCTGGACTGGATACTGGAGAAGTTAGCAACCCAGAAATGCCAACAGGAGTAGGAAAGCATGCTCTCTCTAGCCAAAAGACTAGGAAAGGGTCAGCCGAACGAGACAGAAATCTTGTAGAGTATAACCAACCTACCCCAGCCAAACACCATAGGCAAAAACACAGTCTCATCTCCATTCCTATCATCAAAGGCCAAGTGGGTGGGCTTGACTTCCATCCTTGCTCAGTTGTCACGTTGCCTCTTTCCGTCTGCAACCAGTGTGTCAGAGAAAACCTAATGGGGGCTGGTACTTTGAGCCTTACTCAGAAATAATAAAGCCTTCCCCCAAAGGAGTCAGTGGAGGCCACATGGAGATGCTGGACTTCCACTCCCACCCAGCAGTAATGAGGCACCCTTCCCCCTCCCACCTGTGGAGTCAGAGGAGGCCAAGTGGGAAGCTGGAACCTTGACCACCATTCAATGGTAACAAGTCCTGAACATTCCATGTCCTGAACATTCATTGTACCTCCTGTAAATCTATAATTTACTATTGCTTCCTATAAATCTACAATCATTTCAAAATAAAAAGGTTTTTTAAAAACCCACAACTTTGGCATCCTCTTTCTCATCCCCTCATGCTTATGCTAGGTGACTATATTCTGGGGAGGTGGGGGAGTAAGGGGAGAGAGAGAGACCAACCCAACATGACTGAGCAAATTTCTCAGATCCATCTCCAAGTTAGCCTTCTATATCTCTAGATCAGTTGTTTCCCAATCGGTAGGCAGTTTGAAGCGCTGTCTCTCTTTCTGACATTCTGTTATCCTCAGTATTGGCTGGTACATGTATAATCAGCAATGCTTTGAGTATAAAATCCTGAGAACTACTGGTCAAAAGCAGGGAATTGCCAAATACCAGGGCTGCATGAGAATCAGCTGGGAAACTTTTTAAAAATACAAATTCTTAAGAAGCCTCACCTGGGAGATTCTGCTTCCTTAGATTCTAAAGAAGCATTACTGAGCTGAAGTCATAGGGGTTCCTATTGGTTCCAGCTGTTGCTCTGACTCAGAGCCAAGTTTGGTGTTAAGAGATGTAGGAGATAATTCTTGATATGTTTCATTCTAAATATTTGAACTAGGGAATGCATTCCTCTCTGCTCTTAGTTTGTATGTTGTTTTTTAATGACAGAGGTGTTTAGCTTCCCCAGTTTTGGCTAGTCTTCAGAGAAAAATAAAATGCAAGAAAACCTGGAGTTAAATGAAATGTGTTGCCCTCACTGCTTTTTGTTTATTTCCCATTTGTCTGACCCCTGAGTTTTTAACTGCCCCCTCCTGGGGTCCTGAACCCTGCTGGCGGGAAAGAAAACTGGGAGGCATGCAAGTTCTCCCAGGCCCCCTACACTGAATGTGTGCTCTCTGAGCACCATGGTTGCCTCCAACACCAGGAACAAATTGACAGCAAGACCTAGGGTGCCATTCAACGCCACATCTGCCAGGCCCTGATAAGTCACATCCACGTCTACCCTAAGGAGCTGTCTCCTGTTGGAGAAAATAGGGCTGTAAATCTGGGGTTGCTGTCTGTTGTGAGTGAGAGAGAGCGATTGCTCTGGACAGATGCCACAGTCTGGTTTAAGGTTGCCAGAAGACAAAACACTCTCAGCTTCCTCTAGGAGGGAGCAGCTTACACACTGTCTCTCTAGTCTTTTTAAAACAAGGTGATGCTATTCAATAGTTTGATACATTAAGTGCCTGTCTGGTTTTATTTGACTTTCAGGATGATCCAAAACTTTTGGCCATCTATTTCACCTATAAGCATTACTTAAATGTCAGTTCCAATTACCACCATAAAAATAAGCTAACTGGATCAGAGGAAAGGTGAACTGACATTTACCAAGGACCTTCCATGGGCCAGGAAATGTGCAATGTACTTTCTCTGTGTGTTGTTCTTTCTATTCCTTAAAATAACCTGGAGAGGTACATGTTGTGATCCATATTTTATATATAGTGGAAGCCATACAAGAGGGATACCCCCTAGAGGTTACTCTGTGAAGGGGTGTGTGTGCGTGTGTGTGTGTGTATCAGGGGGAGGGGATGGGTTTCTTCTTCTTCAGCAGAAGTTGCCAGCTATGTTATGGCAGAGGCAGAGGCAGGAAATCACCTGGGAGCTTTTGAAAACAGCTTCCCTTAGATAAGAAGGATGAACCAAGCTAGGATCACAGGATGTAACTTCTCTAAGAAGTAGGTGTAGCAGAAAGGCTACGATTATCTGGCAAGGAAAGAGTGGGTCACCAGAAAGGAAGGAGCATGGTGGATCTGCACGGTGATGGATACCTGGACCAGCCTTGAACTAGAACTTCAGGGTCACTGTGGCACTGTTCAGCAGGGGGCGGGTGGGTGCTCAGCCACGCTGCCTGAAAATATGGCTTCTGCAGCTTAAACCTCTGCCACCTCTAACTCTTTCTGCCAGAGTGACAGAAACATATAGGTCACTTCCTGCCCCCTTATGATTGTCGCAAGCATCATAAGGTGGTAAATCTGAACACTTGACCTCCTTGCTGTCTGCAGCATACCGGGAACAAAGCAAAGCATATGAATTGTTCCTTGA
>NW_007732574.1:96576-97309 GCF_000696425.1 Galeopterus variegatus | reverse complement strand
TGACCTCCTTGCTGTCTGCAGCATACCGGGAACAAAGCAAAGCATATGAATTGTTCCTTGAGCCCCATTAAACACAAGTGAGGAATCTGAGACTCAGAGGGATTAGGTGATTTTCCCAAGGTGACATTGCTGCGGTGCTGGAGCAGAGATCTAAGCTCTGGACTGTCTGATGGTGAAGTCCAAGTATATCTTTTTCCACATGTTAGTAAACTGTGTCACTTTCACCAGCACTGGGTGGACATACAGAGGCTATTTTCATTTGTTTTTTGAACTAGCTCTGGATTCTTTCCTATTTACCATTTTATCTTGCTTCCTTTGGGCTAAGTTCATAGAGAATTGTTTTTAAAGGAGAAAGGAGGGATACCATTTTGCTGTTATTAAGCATTTGAATGTCTTAACTGAAAATCGTAGAATAAGTGGGAATAATTAGGGACATGGGGATTGGTGTATGGCTTTGGGGCCTCAAGGGGTGGTAGCAGGACACAGATTCCAGGGTATGGAGCTATTTCTGTGCCTCTGCTTGAAATGCCTGTTGCCCACTGCTGCCCACCCTGCTGGCACCTGTTCCTACAAGTGCATGCAAGTCTTTCCGATCAGTTAGTCTCAATGTGTTTGCTAGAGGATCCAAGACAGAGGCATTCTCTTAGTGAGGAATTTGGTTGGCACCGTGAAGATGAAAGCCTGGAGTGAGACAACCCCACGTGACATATTTGAGCAACTGGATCCAGCTATG
>NW_007732574.1:87266-96372 GCF_000696425.1 Galeopterus variegatus | reverse complement strand
TAAGCCTAATAAACCTCTTTTCCTTATAAATTACCCAGTCTCAGGTATTCTTTTATAGCAACACAAAACGGACTAAAACAATGGATTATCTCATTTAATCCATGCAACAACTCTATGAGAGGTACTATTATTATCCCCATTTACAAGTGAGGAAACTGAGGCACACAGATTTCCAGGTGAGATATAACACTGGGAAACGTCCTACAAGGCAACAAAATCATAATCTTTGGGGCTCTTTATTTTCTGCTAGATAGAAACAATTCGAGTCTCTACTAGACAAAAATCTATAAGTTTTAACATAGATCTTCACCGAGTCTGGGTCCTAACCACATCACTTCATCTATTAAAAAAACAAAACTATCAATTGTTCTTAAATGACGTGTTAACCTAAGAGTAAAACTTGGAAGATATTGAAAAGAATAAATCCCAAAGTAGAAGTTATCTGTAATATTTACAATGAACAAGTACATTGTTTTTGTATTAACTGTTAAGACAAGTCAAATAAAGGTTCATCCTTGTAGATAATGACATTTCTTAAATGACGTGTTAACCTAAGAGTAAAACTTGGAAGATATTGAAAAGAATAAATCCCATAGTAGAAGTTATCTGTAATATTTACAATGAACAAGTACATTGCTTTTGTATTAACTGTTAAGACAAGTCAAATAAAGGTTCATCCTTGTAGATAATGACAACTCTTTGGTGGGCTTGTTAGACAATGCTCCAGAATAGCATTGAAAAGGCATCTTCCTTTTGAGTCTAAGCAGGTCCCATGAATTTTATGTTAGGTGATATCACTCTGCAAAATGCAACCCTCACTTATTTCTCCACTTTATAAAGCCCCAGTGAAAAAGGCAACTTTCATAGCCTCCAGCCATGGAAATGCTGAACAAGATGAGTGATGGAGCTTGAGCCAGAGCCTCTATAACTAGGTAGCTTTTGGAGTTGCTTTGGTGGCAGCTTTGTCCTCTATGAACATGGGTCATTCTCCTCCACCTTGGAGTTCTTTCTCAGGCCATAACCAGTTTCCCCAAAACTCTCTTCTTCTCTCTCCATACGCCACAAGGCCCTGCTTTTCTCTCTTTTTGGACCTAACTCTTGGGACTCTTCTTTGGTCCCCTCTCCACTGACCCCTCCTGAGGGTTCAGGGTGGGTCATAATGTCTTCAGTTACATTTCAGGGTCTCAGGGAATCCTGCTCTCTCCTTGTGTCTTTCCATAGTCTTCAGCCTTAATCACTAATTTGTGGAGAGATATTGGCAATTGCTCTTAAAATGCAAACATATAATTTAGGAGGACCTATCTGTTAAGCTAGGCCAAAGCCCTGGTGTATCTCATCCCTACAAGGCAGCGTTACCCTGAGAAAAAGAGCAAAATTCTGCAGTTCTTAGAGGTGTGGGAGAATGGCTGGACCCAGTGCTGGAGAGTATGAGAATACTGGTTATTTAAGGCAAAAGAAAGCAGTCACCTTCAGAGGATGGAGGTCACTGAGTAGGGAAAGGAGGGACACCAAAACCAAGCATCTTCTTCATGGTTTTGCTGAGGACTGACTCTTGTTTTTTCATGAGACATTCTTCTGGGAGGTGTACCTGGTGGATACTGTGATGTCTATCCGTAGACAGCTCTCAGTTGTCTGCCCCACTCTTTCAGGAATTTCCTGCGTGCAAGGAGCTGCTTTGACCATGATCATGCACCTTCCCAGGACTGCTCATATCTGGTGATAATCTTTGTGGAAGTACAGAGGCCTGACCATCTTGGCTCAATTCAGGGCAATTCTGTCAAGACAGGGGCTTTGGTCAAGACTGTCAGTAGGCCTGTGACAAACAGCTGGATCTGTCCCTCTGCCCAGTCTTGCTCTTTCCCCTTCCCTTCAATAGGCTTGGTCCCCAGGGTACTCTTGCACAGGGTATTCAGTCTACTTCAGAGGTGACCAAATCTACAACAGGGCTCAAGTAAGGGGAAAAACATTATTTTTGGAATCCATTTCTTTTAGAGAGGTCAAAGCTCTTGACATTCCTGTAGGGTCCAGTGCAGATGACCCCCCCCCCACCCCCTTCAGAGGTCCTGAGTGGATCAATCATTTGATAAACTGTCATTGACTTTGAAGAGGGCCCTGTAGGTGCATTTCAGAAAGTTCCTTGTCCTCATTCCTTAGGAAGAGCAACCAAACTAGCAGTGCCAGTTCCTATCAGGAGAGAGGAAAAGAGTCTGCCTCTGCTCAAATCAGCCAGTGGTGTTAGCTGCTTATTTCCTAGAATTGTGCTGTGTGATTCTCTCTTTGAGGCTGCACTTCAGATGGAAACAATCCCCAGCCTTTCCGACTTATCTCTCCTCCTTGTTCTCCAAAACCTGAAGCTTTGTCTGGAGTTAAGCATTTCTGATTTGTGTTGTACCACCTTCCATAAATAAGGCCAGGGACACAACCTCCCTAGCCTCCCCATGTGTTTTATGAAGGGATTAATGATACCTACAGCGGGGCCTGAGGGCTTAGGCTGGCTCATCAGCTCTGGAAGCCTCAGCCTCTCCTGGCTACAATATACTTCTCTTTGAGTGTGCTTGTATCACTGGAGATGAAGCAGCTCTTTTTCTCTTTGGAAGACAGACTTTTTTTCCATAAAGAAGTTGGCACAACTGGGCCTAGAGAAGGTTCTTTTTGTTCCACTTCCATGTGGCAGAGTCAGACACAAAGCCCTAGCACACCCAGATTGCAGCAGGACAATACTTTGTAATATTAACGTATGCTTTTCCTTCGTATATTTCTCTCTATTCCTTGAGCCTCCCTTTGCCAATATTTACACCCCTTACCCCCACCAAGTTCAGTCTGACATTCTCCGTCCATTGCTCCAGGAAAGAAATGTGTACCTCAAAGACCAGAGGATAGAAATAACTTAGATTTAGGACAAAAATGTGAGTGAATATCTCCAAGATCAGAAAAGGGTCCTCAGGCTAAGGAAGAAGAGGGGGAGCCAGGAGAGCTTAGTTATTGAGCCCCCTGCCCCCACTTCCCCAGCTTGGAGGTGGCGGGAGCGGAGTAGGGAAAAGAATCGCCAGACAGATTTGAGGGGTCCATGAAGCAAGGACTTGTGGCCGAGAGAGAGGCACAGACAGAGAGACAGAGAGAGAATATGCAGATCGATGGCAGGATGCAGCTAAACGCTATGTCTCAGTATGCAGGGATGTTTCCTGTGGCACAGAGAGGATGAAAGGTTCTCATGTGCCTGAGAAGAGCCCAGAGATAGCTGACAGAGTCAGACTGAAAGAGGCCCTGCAGGGAGGAGTAAGGGATGATACAGCAGTGGCTTGTCCCAACAGCTGAGGACCAGATGGAAGGATGTACATATCAGGAGATGCCATCACGGACAGAAGACCAAATGCTCCATCTGCCACACCCTAGCATCACTCCAGGGATTTAGACAAAACCGGTGAAAGGAAATGGATCTGAAATCCTGGTTGAAATCTGGGCTCATATTGAAATCAGGGGAAGATACGGAACAATAACTGCTTTTATATATAAAGAGCCCGAATTCCTTAATCAGGCAGAAAACCCACCAGATTCTTGGTTGGAGTCTTCTCCTTTTTGGTCTGATTGGATTCACACATCAAGGACTGTTACTGATATATTTCCTTAAAAGCAATGCAAATGAGAGACTTTGCTCCAACAGATTGAAATTCATTACTTGGCTCAGACCTGTCAAGATTCTCTCTCGCAAAGAGCAGAGACCACGTCAGGTTAACTTAGAAAAGGACACTGCTACAATGGACACCAGCCACTTGGGTTCTTTGACTTCCAGCCCTGTGCATAAGCCCTAATTGTCCCTGCTTATTCCCACATTACTGATAGCATACAACAGTGGGGTAGGTGGAATGGGTAAATGGATATTCTTGTATACATACACAAAATACAAAGTGGCTCAAAGTACACAATACAGCTCTGGAAGGATACACAAGAAACTGGAGAATATTGGTCTTCCCTAGGGAGAATTGGGTGGTGGAGAGACAGGTGGAAGAAGGATTTCTCATTATATACATCTATTGTACATAATGACTTTTGATCTTCTGACTTTGGATCCATGGGAACAAATTACCTATTTTAAAAATTAATAATTAAAAGTTCTATCCAATCCAATTAAAAACTTCAATTTTACACCTAATTTAAATCTCCTCTCTCCCTCCCTGGTCTTGTCTGGCATGATCGGATGCTCCACAAACTACACCTGGAAAGAGGTCAAGGTCTGTTTTCTTCTCTTTTCTTTTTCACTCCTCCTCCCAGTAGGAGGGTACCAGGTCCTTCACCGAAGGGGCATCTGGCTGGTGCCTCACAGTATCCACCTCTCAGAAGACAGTTCTCTCTTTGTGCCAGGTATTGTTCTAGTTGCTGGGGGATACATCAATGTACAAAACAAACTAAAATCCTTATCTTCGTGGAAATACAAATTCCTTAAATCATACTGAAATTATATTTTTTGTCACCATGCATTTTACCAATTAAATGAGACTAAACATAACTTTTATCGGGTATTGTTCTAGTTGCTGGGGGATACATCAATGTACAAAACAAACTAAAATCCTTATCTTCATGGAAATACAAATTCCTTAAATCATACTGAAATTATATTTTTTGTCACCATGCATTTTACCAATTAAATGAGACTAAACATAACTTTTATCGAGTGAAGGGTCAGGAAGAATTTTGCTATTTAAAATGGGTCTTCTTAGTGGACATATTTGGAAACCACTGATGCTATTTAACTCTGAGAAATTCGATTATCACAAGGACATGATTCACTAGATGAGGGAGGAGTTTGCAGTCAAGTCCAACCTGAGACTGACAATATCTGGGTCATAAAGGAAATGCTGGGCAATCTCTTTGAATAATCCCACTCATCTATCACACAGCTCAGTACAAATTATGACTACCTAAGTAAATCAGGGTTGCAATTTTATTAATAATAATGATGAAAAGTCTCAGGAGCACGGTTTTAGGCAAGGAAGCACATTACTCCATTTCTTATTTACCTTTTGAGTCTGGTACTCTCTAAGGTTCCTTCTAAAGCTCTAAGAAGGAATGAACCGTTTGTCCAAACATGGAGAGCAAAGTCACATTTGACCTGGAACTTCAGTCCTTAGGATCCCTAGGGAAGAGGCACTCATACACTTAGTGCTAGTCAAATGCTGTAGGAATTTGTTTAACCCAAACACCCATATTCCAAGAAATTGTCAGGAAGGCAGCTTTTGGTCTTTTCGCGTCACGTCCTTCCCTGCACTGGCTCCCGGTGCGAGTTCAGATCCGCTGCTGGCACCGGCAGAGCTTCCGGGTCCCCGCCAGTGTAGGCGGTGAGAAGTATTACCCTCTCTACGTGCCAGACGAGGAGAATGCAGGGGCAGGGGATCGGCCCAGGGCACGGAAACTTCTGGCGCCGCTCTTGGCACCTCGCCTCGCAGTTTCTGCACTCCCCCCTGACCCCAGGTCCTTCATCCCCTCGGCTGGACTCCCTCTTTCCCCGTCGCTTCCCTTCCCGCAAACTCCCAAGTCAGCCACAAACAAGTCGCGGCCGTCAAACTACATTTCCCACAGTGCCACGCGCCGGCCAGTCTCGCGTGGGGGTTTCCCGAGCTGCCGTTATAAATCAATGTTAAACCCTCACTTCTGGAGAGGAGCCGTTATCATCTCCTTCTTCGGTGCGATGCCTTTTTCCCTTCTCCACCGGCGATTCCCGCTGTTCTGTGAAGAGGCCTCTGCGGAGGGAAATTCGTTCAGGCGACTGCGCTGGTCGCCCTCCTCCTCCTGCCTCGGGCCCCTGCCAGGTCCCCGGGGGCCTGGCAGTGTCATTGGCGGATGACCGCAGCTCTTGCCGCCGCCGCTGCCACCGCGGCCATGGTCTCCAGCAGCAGTGGGCTCGCCGCCGCCGGCCTCCTGTCTCGCTCCTTCCTCCGTGAGTGCGGCCGGGACTCTGTCGTCCTGGCCCCCGCGGGTTCCCGGGCCCACTGGGCCCAACGTCCTGGCCCAGGCCGCGGCTGGGCCCTCCAGGACGGGACCTCGGCGGGGCCGGCGAGCCGCGGAGATTCGGCTCCAAGTTGGGAACGCTTTGTGGTGGAGGGAGCTTTGCTGGATGCGTGGGGCGGGGGCATGTCTTAGGCCGCTGGAAGATGGAGATCTAGGATGCTGAGCCAGGGTCTGGAGGCTCTGCAGACCTGGGCTCCGTGGTGACGAGTGGCGGGGTGAGGGTGGCATATGGACTGGTCCTATTTGGAGTGAGGGGTTAAGAGGTCCAGGATGAACTCAGCTGAGAGGGTGAGTGTCTGGGTTGAGAGGTAATGGAAGGGTGTCTCTGTAGGAAATTGGGGTTGAGGCTGTTCCTTGTAGAAAAAGGTCCTACACTTCGAATTGTCCTTTCTGTGGATTGTAGGGTCAGGGGAAAAGTGATTTCTGCTTCCAGAGTCAGCACCTAGAAACTTAGTGTTGGTTGGAACCTTAACCAACTTATTTGCAGTGTCTCCACCAGGTGGTGTGAACACCTCAGTTCCTGAAAACTTAACACCGAGGTTGCTAGTCTTTGAGTAACGCTGACTTTTGAAAATTTTTTCTATGTTCAAAGTCTCCATGTTTGTTAGGTACGTTATAGTAGGAAGAAACTTTGGAATCAGCTACATCAAGGTTTGAAGTCTGACTAATACCTTTACAGTCTGTGTAATAACCCTGGACACTTTTCTTAATTTATTTCTCAACTGATGTTTCAAATCACATTAAAATAATACCATATTTTTATGAATCTGCATCACCATCACTTGTAAGGTGCACCATTATTTTGTCTACCACTAATAGTGGAAAATGATTGATAATTAAAATTGTGACACGCCATTGGTTGTCAGATGCATCCTGATTTAAGAGATGTTAAAAAGTGACAAAATGTGCATCTTAGAAATGATGAAGTACATGGTGATCTGGGTTGACTGTGCAGAATAAGTGAAGCAATTTATGTAAAGCACCAGGTATGTGATGAAACTCGACTAAAGTTACTTTTCTTCCTTCTAATGCTTTGCACCTAATTCTACTGCTACTACTGAATATTGGATGAGATTTAACTCTTTTCTTGAGAAGGTTACATTCTAAAATCATACAAGGATGAGTGTGTACTCAGTAGCTACACTTAGTTACCAAATCACTTGAGGACAAAGGTCTGGCTAGATAACTTTGGCAAGTAGGACAGAGTTGGGTATATTTGGGAAAGTTTTCTGGAGATACTTATTGTGTAATTTAAAGGACAACTGAGGGTGGTGTAGGCAGAAGGAGACAGGGGATTAGTTATAACCAGTGATCACTCTGGTCAGTAGGGTTTGAGCACCAGGAATGAGGTAATATGGGGAATGAGCTTAAGCCAATTCAATTTGAGTAGGATGTGGGTTAGAATGTAGAAGGCCAGATGGGCAGCATAGCCACTGTAGTGGGAAAGCCCAGGGAGGAGTTGCTTAGCTTTGTCTTTCTCACCTGGGGTCTTGCTGGTCTGAGGTTCTGAAAGACCCTAGCCTCTGGTAAGTCTGCTGTCTTAATAGGAAAAAAATCTAGAGAAGAAAGGAAGAATGTCTAAAAGATCTGGTTCCTTAATTCACCCTTAGCAGTACTTAACCAATCCTCTTTCCACGGAAATGAAAGTTCTTTCTTCCTAGACTCCCAGGACCAGGAGGCCTTAAAGAAATCACCTGGTTTAGCTTTCTGTTGCTGGAATGGTCTTGAATTATCCGTCATGTGATTAACTTTTTATTAAGGATCTGAGAAGTCTGAGGTCTAAACCAACATATCTCCTATACCAAAGTGGTTACAGATAACGGTGTTTATTGTATAAAAACCTCTAAATCTGCAAACCTTTAAATCCTCTTTTCCACACCACATTTCTAAGCCTATTTTCACTCCCACTAGAAAAATAGCAGCCACAATAACATCATCTTTCAAACTTTTTTTCAGGTGGTCACAAATTATTTAGACTCTAAGATTAATAGAACTAGAAATGCTAGGGAAGGTTGTTCCCTCTGTTCTCTTGTTTCAGTTGATCGTACATTATGTGCTGAAGGTTATACTGTTGAAATATGATTTGAGTTAGAAAATGAAATGAGACAAAAAACCAAGCAAACACTTGTAGATGCCTTCCAGAGCCCTGTTGGAGGGGTGGCTTAGAATGTTTAGAAATTCTTAAGTGGGAAAAACAAACAAACAACCCCCCCCCCCCCAAAAAAACATCCGGTTTTATAGCTTATGAAAAAGAGGAAGAATCCAGTTGAAGTGGGTAGGGAAAATAAGATGAAAAATGAGAAAGATTTCTTTCATGAGAAAGTTTAAGGATTTTATAAGCACCTTTGAAGTTGGAATAGTGAAGTTTTGAAGAAGTGTAAAGCAATGCAAGGTGTTTTTAAACATAAGTGAGGAGTTCCTATCAATTGATTGTTTTAGAGTAAATAGGGAATAACAGCCAGTTTTTTTGAACCTCAGAGTTGTGGTGTTTTAGTGCCAGAAAGTGAAGCTTACAATCCAGCTGGTCCAACGTCTCTGTTTGGCAAATGAGGAAAGAAATCCAGAAAGTTTCCTAGCCAATATCAGAATGGGTACTAGAATCCAGTTCTTCTTACTGAAAGGGTGGTTGTCTCTTCTTTCTACTAATGTGTGCAGTGTGATAGTTTGAGCCTCCTTTTTTGAAGGTTTGATTTTTTGGCAACGTCAGTGGTTTGTTGAGAAGGTGACTACACTGTTCAAAGATGCTTCCTGCCTTTTCCGTGTGTTTACCAACTTGTGTAGGCCTGTTTTTAGAATCGTGGAAACATTTAGAAGTGTAGTTTGGAGAAGGAGAATCTCAACAGTGATCTTTCTGATACTAGTATCTATTGCCATTGCATCTCAGAACCCCGAGGTTAGTCTGGCCACTTTCCTAAGAACCTGAAGGTGATGCCACCACATTCCCCTGAGGTGAATGAGGCAGCTACAACCTTCCCTGTCAGGAAGTTCTTACTGGAGGCCAACCTGAAGCCTTCCTGCTGCCCAAATATTTAGTTTAAAATGCTTATTTTGAGTAGAATAATGGTTACCAGCAGCTGGGGGGGGGGGGGGGGGGGGGGGGGGG
>NW_007732574.1:80033-86280 GCF_000696425.1 Galeopterus variegatus | reverse complement strand
TGGTGGGGGAGAAGGGGTGGGCGGGGGGGGGGGGGGGGGGGGGGCGAGGGGAGGTGAAGTGGCGGACTGAATACAAAGCTATGCTATCTACCCTGAGTGAATCATTGTGCAGTGTATGCATGCATTGAGACAACACACTGTACCCCACAAATATATACAAGTAAATGTTAAAATTTTAAAAAAGTCAAACAACTGGAAAGGACAGCATGAATTTGCTGACTTGACCTGAATTTCTAATTAATGAGTGATTTAGATATTTCAGGAATAAAAGATGTTTAAAAAAAATGATCATTTTCTTATTAGTGAAGTTAGACATCTCATTAAATATTGATTTACCCTTTGTTACCAACAGTGTTTCTTGTTTATGACCTTGATTGGTTTTTCTCTTAGGCTTTTGGGCTCTTCCTTCTTGTTGGCTTTTCATGTTGCTCAGGTTAATTCCTTGTCTGTTGCATGTTATGAAAACATCCTCCGGATCTGTCAGTGCCTTTAACTCTGCCTGTGGTATGTTTTGCTCAAAATGCTTTCTTCTTTAATGTAGGGAAATAGTCAATTTGTATTACATTTTTGCTTCTGGATTTCATATATTTTCAAAAAAAAAAAAAAGGTTAGCATGGCATTTGTAGAGATTAATATAGCTTTGGGGACCACCAGTCGCATTTAGGGTTGAACTTCTGTGCAGTCTATATGTGAATTTTAGGGAAACCTGTGACCTTTATATGTACAAAAATAGATGGAGGGTTTTTTCTTTTTTTCTCTTTCCTGATAAGTGGGAGTTCCAGACTGACATTTTCCAGCTCATGCAAAAACAGATAGGTCTTGATATTTGCCTTGACATAAGTGTTTCTTTTGTAGAACCTGACTCTTGTCCTGAAATTCAGTGAAATGTTTTCTGTGCACCCACTCTGTGTAAGGCTCTGTGCGATATACTGTGGGAAACACCAGTATGTACAATACATGGTCCTTATACTCATGGAATTTATAGTTAGAAGTTCTAACAGTGTTAAGATGATACTTGAAATAATGGTCAAATGAATTTAACCTTAAATAGTTTTACTTAGAAATAATGCAATAAAAAGAGTAACGATGAGTACACTCATCCATATACTGTGTGATGGTGTTTACTGTATACCACATGAAAGTGTTTGCAGGTTCCATTTTTCTTATTTTCATATACCTTACACAACCCCCCATTATATTCACAAGTCATGAATATCATGTGAAGATTTAGGGATTCCTCACTGTACAATGTTGTATTTAAATGTGAATTTTATGAATTGGTGTAAGTGAAATTCTCAGGAATGTGAGTACATTGAATGTCTAATTGAAAGGTGAGAGATACTTGCAAGATAGTTTGGCCACTAATGTATGCCTTATGTTCTAAATTTAACTTTAGAAAACAGCTTACTCTAGTCATGTGGTGGCTTTGTCACAGACATCAGGTTTGTATTTAAAAGCAAAATATGGAGCCTATTTAATCAGCAGACAGACAATTGAAGGTTTGTACTGTGAACACTTTGGATTCTTCAGCAGAAGTAGAGTAGGTTATTTTTCATTGCTTAAGGCATTTGATTGGTAATTTGGGTGGAGAAGAGATTAAGCAGGGAAAGAAAATGCAAAGAGTGAGTCTGACTGATTTAATATTTGCAGCGCTAATGCTTTGAACTCTTATCAGCTCAACTTAAAGAGAGTGGTGGAAGGATTATGGGAGGGAAGGTGAAGAGGTGCAGTGATGGGGAAGGGGGTAGGCTGCTTTCATGGGGAGCCTCAAGCTGTGATTCTGGGCCTTAGATTATATAGCTGGGGAAGAATGGGGAGAATGACATAAGTGATTTCAAATTTGGTAAATTTTACTTGGAATGTAAGCATATCTTGTATTGTTTCCATCTGAATGAAAGCACAGTAAAACAGAATCTCCTTCATTCTGTGATGTTATCCATGGTAAGACTTATCAATTTGATCATAGTTGTTAGATGTGTCATGGTGCATGGAGTGGTAGGAATGTGTTACCTGAAGCTATAGAGGAGGCAGAAATTAAGATGAGGAGTGTTATAATATACAGCACACCTTCAGGTCCTCCCCATAGCTGTGGACAGGTGGGAGAGCATGCTTGGTGTAAAAGGCCAGGGATAGGGCAGGTTTGTCTTCTGGTGTGGGGTGAGTTTCTGGGATCAAAAAGACATATGTGGTGCTTATGGTGGACCATCATGGCTTACTGGGCTTCTCAAGGTTTTCTGCAGGGTTTCAGAGGCCATTTTGATTGCCAGTATTTCTCATTTGGTTGGCCTACATGTCCTAGAGCAGTATTCCAGAAAAAGAAGCATAGAGTGGTCAGTGGTTCCTTGTCTGGGCCTCCTGTATCTGGACCTCCTGTGACTGGTTGATCCCTACTGTGCAGGTGCAGGTATCAGTTTGGGTGATATGGGGCCAAGTTTGGTTGTGTGGGCCAGGGCTGGGGCAGACGCAAAGAGAGTTTTTAGTCGTGGAATGGTCATGGCCAGGAACCAGATGAACATCTTTCCTTTCTTTAGGAAATGGGGGTCACGTATTGGGGATTTTAGGAGTGAACCGCTGATAGTCCAGGGCTTAATTTAGAAGTAACCCCAGTGAGGAATCTATCCCTTAACTTCATCTTCCCCACTTTCCCACCTCACATATACACAGACTTCTCTACCTTGGGGTAGGGAAGTTTATCTACCGCAAATACCCAAGGCCTGTTTCTACCACAGTGCTTTTCATATCCTGCAGGTATGGCCCACTTTATGTCATTTCAAATAGATTGTGAGCTCTTTGAGGGCTGAGACTCTCTTATTCGACACTTTGTCCTTGACACCTGGGATTGTGGCTTGGCATAGGTGCCCTGTAAATGTTGATTGAATAAATCAATGATCATGACAACCCAGGAACTGGGATATATGTTTGATTATTCTAGCATCCTCATTTCAGTACAAATGATAACCTTGCCTGGTACCATACAAGTTTCTTGACAGGACATAATGTGACTTGGAATTTCATTTCCTTATGTTTGAATGTGTATTTTGAGCTTACCTCTAAGGTGACGATAGTCTGTTAGTTCCAGCTTATCTGGAACTGGGTCTCTGTGTTAGTCCATTTCTGTTGCTTATAACAAAATACCTGGAACTGGGTAATTTGTAAGAAAACAAAATTTATTGCTTACAGTTTTGGAGGCTGGGAAATCCAAAGTCCAAGGAACACATCTGCGATTCAGGGTATCACATTTCAAAATGGCAGAGCAGAGAGAGAAAGAGACTCATATGCTCTCCTTTTAAAGCCCTCAGAACCACTCCCACGACCACTGTTATTAATCCATTCACTAGGCATGTTCCTTAGAATCTAATCACCTGTTCAAGGCTCCACCTTTCAATTACCATAACAGGATTTCCCACCCTCTTAACAGTCACAGTGGGGATCAAGGCTACTAATACATAAAACTTGGGGGATTCAATCCAGATCAGTCTGTATGAGTCTGGGCCTGGCAAGTGGATGGAGAGATCACACGTGCAAGTACACACACACCTCACCCCTATGCACTAGAGGTTTCCCAAGACCTACTTCATTAGATGCTCTAGGCTGTTAGGAGCTGTCAGATGCACAGGCTGAGCAATACTAAAGCGCTAAGAGAATGTCTGGGAGGTGAGCTGCTATTTACTTACCCTTATGGATCTAGTTTTTATGAGCACCAAAGATCTGGTATTATGAAATCCTGAGCTCCCTACTGTTGATCCAAGATATCTGGAGTTTGTAGGAGAAGGTAGTGATCTTAGTTGGTCTGGGATGAGATCATGCTTTAGAGACATAGGCGGACCTGTCTTTTCTCAGGGTGACTTCTGCCCCTGTGGAAGGAGAAGTGAATTGTCTAATCTTTCCTTTTTTAAGTTAGTGAATAAAAGAGAGTACTTGTGAAGGACCAAACTTTACCTACAAACATAAGTATTTCCTTTCAGCAAGATGAGCTCAAGATATCCTGATATTATCATCTGATCTTGTAATCAAATCTTATCCCTTGTGGTCTGAAAACTCATGATAGACAGATCATTTATTGAAGATTCCAGTAATGGGAGGGCCTGGTGGAGCAGATTCTGCCACTAGTCAGAAATAGGAGCAGGGAAAGAAAAGGCTTAGCTCTTGACATGTGTTGTGGTTGTGGGTCTCCAGCTGGGAGAACAGGGAGCCAAGGGCAATAATGAGCCTTGAGTGACAGCACTGGTTGGGGTGGGCTCTCAGGCCATAAATCCCTGTTGTGGTGTCCATTGGCCTAGGGTCAGATGCTTAGCTTTGCCTGCTGTGCCAGGACTTGACCTGCAAAGCTCCCTCCTGGCCCCTTGTTCAGCATAGTCTAGTCCAAGAATGCAGCTGTTACCCAGGAGTTCTATGTGCACACTCAATGCTCCTTCTCCCAGCTGGTAAGGGTGAAATCTGGGCCTGTCTCTTCTCTAGAGGTGTGGGGGACTCCAGACACCTCTGCCAGAAGCAGATAATGAATGCTTCTTCAGTTGTGGAACCTGATGTCTGAGGATTTAGGAGGGCATGAGGCAATGATTCCAGGCAGCCCTGGACAAATAGGTGAGGAGATGTTCTTTTCTGGGATGAGCTTTCATGGGCTCTCTCTGCAGTAGGTGGAAGGCCTGGCTTCTTTGAAGGGGCCAGGGATAGGCTGCAGAGAAAGTAGGCTGGTGGCTCTAATGGAGGGTTAGAAGGTAGCCCACAATTTTAAATCATCTGTGCTCTTCCACCTGATTTTTGACATGGGGAACTGACTGCAATACCTACTTAAATTTCTCAATTTTCCTTTAGACTGCTGAAAATAATTCAGGTTTTTGTTTGTTTGTTTGATTTTGCAAGTTTGTTTCTCTCTCATCTAGTTTCCTATTTCTTTTCTGTTTCTTTTATATGTGAATTCTTGAGTCTTACATCAGAAGAGATCAAATTAAGTGATTGTATTTCTGAC
Organism: Galeopterus variegatus; assembly: GCF_000696425.1. Lineage (NCBI taxonomy): Eukaryota > Metazoa > Chordata > Mammalia > Dermoptera > Cynocephalidae > Galeopterus > Galeopterus variegatus. The sequence goes on along the minus strand of NW_007732574.1, from coordinate 81,311 downwards.
GTTTTATTCAATGATTCAACATTTAGTATATTGTTACTATTGGGAAATTAGTTGCAGAGTAGGTCTTATCTCCTACTCCTGGCAAAGTTTGCCTTAAAAAAGTTGGACCAAGTGGAGAAAGCATGTGGTTGTGTAGTAAACATAATTAGTGGGTATGATACATAGTTTCCAGTCCCTGCACTTAATTTGAGCCATTTGTCTTTGAGGTCCAGTTTTCTTTCTGTAGAATGAAAATGATAAACTTCAGCTTTTCTTTCTCAGTTCAGGAAACGCTACAAGATTGTGATTCTTGGTAAAGAGGGGATCCTGGAGAATAGAACAGTGTTTCTTGTTTGTTTTTCTAATTTATTTCTGTGGTGAGTGTATCTCATTTAAAAAGTAATGTTTGAATTTGCCTTGATCACAGGATAGCACTTCCATTATAGGATTTTATTTTATTTATTTATTTTGTCACTAAGTTGAATTCATGGTTTGAAAGTTTGGGAAAATTATAATGTGTTATATTTTCTTTACTTCTCAGTGCTACAGAATGGAATACGACATTGTTCCTATACAGCTTCCCGGAAACATCTCTATGTTGATAAAAATACAAAGATTATTTGCCAGGGTTTCACTGGTAAGCAGGTATGTGTATCTAGATTTTTATTTAAAAGTGCAGCAGAGATATAAAAAAAAGTAACCATTTTCTGTTTCCAATATTAACAAAACTAATAATACATGATTGTTGCAGAAAAATATACTGTACAGCAGTAGGGTTGTATCTTAGGGGTACTTTGGGTGCTGTAGTCAGACTGTAGGATGAAAATTGTGTTTAAACTTACCTTGAAAATCCCTTGGAGTATATACTATGTTGGAGATCCATATACTGTACAGCAGTAGGGTTGTATCTTAGGGGTACTTTGGGTGCTGTAGTCAGACTGTAAGATGAAAATTGTGTTTAAACTTACCTTGAAAATCCCTTGGAGTATATACTATGTTGGAGATCCACATACTCTTTCCAAGTACAATGCTACTGGTTTTCCTCCCGTGTTGGAATAGATCACTGTTTCTTTTATTAAGCATTAAAGTGGATTGCTTTTGTTTAGATCTTCTATGAAAAAATACGCATTGTTAAACACAGAATCCACAATCAGTGTGGAGAAATGCTCAAACCCAGTCTGCCTTTTCTTTTTTTTTTTTTTTTTTTCTTTTGTCTTTTTCCGTGTCCGGCAACGGATCGCAACCCTCAGTGTTGCCCCCGTACCGGACCGGGGACCGGCAACGGGATCGCAACCCTCA
>NW_007732574.1:61090-80023 GCF_000696425.1 Galeopterus variegatus | reverse complement strand
AAAAACACCGTTATAAACACAAACACCCCAAATAGTGGGGGAAAAATCCAACACACCCGGCCTTTTTTTTTTTTTTTTTTTTTTTTTTTTTTTTTGTCTTTTTCCGTGTCCGGCAACGGATCGCAACCCTCAGTGTTGCCCCCGTACCGGACCGGGGACCGGCAACGGGATCGCAACCCTCGGTGCTGCTCCCGCGCCTTGCTCAGCCAGTGAGCGGGAACCAGTCTGTATGTGGGATCCGAACCCTCGGGCGGGAGCGCCGCCACGCTTCCCAAGCGGCGCACTTATCCAGTGCGCCACCGGGCCGGCCTCCAGTCTTCCTTTTCTCATGGGTCATGTGCTTTTTCTCCTTAGGGCACCTTTCATAGCCAGCAGGCACTGGAATATGGCACCAAACTCGTTGGAGGAACCACTCCAGGGAAAGGAGGCAAGACGCATCTGGGCCTACCGGTCTTTAATACTGTGAAGGAGGTAATTAATGGTACCGAGCTTGGCAAGAAAAGAAAAGCAGGGAAAGAGTGAGCATTCTTTGGATAGGGATCTTAATTTTGTCCCTTTTGGGAAAGTCATTTGCTATTTGAAAATCCAGTAACCTAGAGAAATTTGAGTCATAGTAAAAAGCAGTCATTTTTGTTTACAGACATGGATCAGCTATTAAGTGAAGTTCTGTGGCCTGACTTCTATTTGGCTACTGTCTTTTCCTTAGCTTTCTTCTTCTAGGATGTTAGTAGTACAGATGTCAGCAACCACCCCCTAACTCTTACTGAGTATGGACTGTGTGGCTGGTACTGTGCTAGGTACTCTGTACACATTATCTTATTCAGGCCTCACCACAACCTTCTGAGGTAGGTGTAGTTATCATCCCCATTTTAAAGACAGGGATACTACTATTGCGAAGAGGTTAAGGGTCATTGAGCCCATGGTCTCACAGCTGATAAGTGGCAGATTTAGGATGGCTCAGTGTAAGTAGTGTGGTCCCATGCAAACATACTGAATTGTAGTCAGATTGACAAATTCCAGGCTCCTAGTCTCTTCTCCACATTGCTGATTTCTTCATAATACTTTTAAAATGATTTTTAAACTAAACTTTAGTTCTTTGTTACAAAACTGTAAAAATTCAGATGCTATAAAGATAAGTAAAGTTAAATTTCATAGTGTTTTCCACATCTCAGGTATTGCCTCTATAGAGGGCTAATTTAAGGTCAGTGTATATCCTTCCATTCTCCTTCTGCTTTTATATGAATATGTACAAAAATAATAGTATTTTTGAAAGAAACTATAATACAGATTCTTAGGTATTTAATAAAAATAATTTAGGAAATAACCTTAGTACCTGTAAGTACATTTACTTAGTAAATGTACCCCTCCCCTCTTCTTGAGCATAGTTTTAAGGTATATTTTAAAGTATTGCATTTTTTTAAAGTACTAGTTTATAGACTTAGCCTCTTTTCTGACTGCTAACCAAACTGGGTTAATTTGTACTCTTAATCCTAAAAGGCAGAAAAATACAAATATCCATCAAATTTGGATTTTTAATTTTACCTTAAACTTGAAGGTAGGGTGTGCTATATGTGTGTATGTGTGTTTTAAGTGTACTATATTTTAAAAAGTAAAAGAAATTACAAATCATATGTTCTATAGAGGAATCATTTAAAATCTTTTTTGCTTTAAGTTTTTCATATTTTCCCCCTCTTAAATCCTATTATGGCTGACTTTATGACCTCAAAATACAGAGAGAAGATGTTTTTTCAAAATTCTTCTAGGTTGATTTTTCTTTTGTCATGAGCCTTTTTTTTTTTTGCTTTCTTTTAAAGGGTTTTTGTTGCTAAGCAATTCATTTATTATTCATAGTGACACAAATAGATGTGGCATTTGGAATATTCTGTAAGTTCTTTGACAGATACTGTTTATTTTTCACCCATTCAACTCTTACAAAGAACTTTCTGAATCACTAGGATGGATACCATTCATCCAATTTGACTTGCCAGCATAGTACTTATTGTCATGTCTAGCTTCTGGCAGTATTTTTAGCTTAAGAGGAAGAGGCTTGTGGCATATATTTTCAATAAAATACCTGTATATTTATGATCTGACATCTTTGGGCATCAACCTAGTTTTTATTTTTTGGTTACCCACCTCTATCATCATCTGAACAGAGTTTGTAAAAAAAATATTTTTAACCCCTGGCATCATTCGAAAATGATCTGTCAGCATCCTTTCACTTTATTCTTCTGTCACTGACAAGATACTTCTTTTTATTAGAGATGCAGTAGAGAAAGCTCTCAGTCTCTGGGTATATTAGTCCATTGCTGTTGCTTATAACAAAATACTTGAAACTGGGTGATTTATAAAGAAAAACAAAACTGATTGCTTACAGTTTCTGAGGGTGGGAAATCCAAAGTCCATCCGGTAGTGGTGACAGTGACCCAGGGGTCTCACATTGCATGTGAGAAGCAAAGAGATCAGAGAGAGAGAGAGTTCCTCATGCACTGTCCTTTTAAAGCCCTCAGAACCACACCCCTGATCACCATTTTTAATCCATTCACTACAGCATGGTCCTATAATCTAATCACCTTTTCAAGGCCCCACTTTTCAATTACCGTACTAGGATTTCCCACCCTCTTAACAGTCACAGTGGGGACCATTTCTAACACATAAAACTTAGGGACACAATTCAAGCTTCAGTGAGTTTTGAGGGGACATAATTCAATCCACTACACTGGGGATATGGGGAATCATTCAGGGATGATTCTCAAAGACACTGTCTTTTACTTCTGCCCCTTACTCTAATTGTACTGTATGTTCTATAGCTTAGTATTCATACCCATTGTAAAATTCCATGGCACAGCCTTCCAAAAGGTTTTGATTTATGTCTTAAGTTACATTTTTGATATTTATAGGATAGTAGCCTGCTGTAACTGAAAAGAGTGGACACTTTGGAATCATATACTGAGGTTTAAATCTTAGCTCTGCCACTTTCTAGCTATGTGACCTCGTGCAATTATTGTATATCTCTTTGCCTTGGCATCTTGCTTTGTAACATGGGGATACTAAACATTCAGGATTTTGGTGAAGCCTTAACTGAGATCTTTATAGAGCCCCTTTACAGGGCTTATCACAGAATAGTTGCTGCTACTCTTGGAGAGTTAGAGATCATCGACAATCTCTGTCTTCAAGGATCATTCATTATAGTAGATGACATGGCCACACATAAAGGTTGGTAGGATACCTTCGTATTGATAGATGTAGAGAGTATGTAAAGGCCAAGTGCAGGTTCAGGTCCACAGAGAGAAGAATGGTGGTCAAATTGATGGTCTCCAAGTGCTTTGCATTATGAAGGGTAATAGCAGTAGAACCTAAAGCTTATTTGACCCACATTCTTATTCTATGGCCATTTATGCATGTGCGTTTTAGTCTGGTAAACATGCATTCAGAGTAATAGTTGTTAGGTAAAAAACTTCATTTTTATTGTCTCTTGATAATATTTATCAAGTATGATATATTTTTAAACAGATGTTTGAGAGCTGAATTCTGACCACTTGGGGGCTCACTAGTCCCTGTTCTTCTGGGGAGGTGCAGGGTCTTTGGTACTGAATAGGTGGTATAATGTTTTGTTCAGTGTGAGTCTGGCGTAAAACAGCTAAAATGAGCATGCCACAGGAATGACGGTACACAAACGTGAATCAGGCAGTGCTTTTAGGTTTACTGACATGCTATCACCTGAGGGAGTAAGATGTTACACAACCTTTCAATTCACAGTACTGTTCAAAGGGGATAGAGAAGAGGCTATGACTGATTCTGCTGTTTTCTGACAGTGTAGTGAACTTGAGAATGGGAAGAATAAAGACATCATATGTCTCCTGGTGGTGTCCTTTCCTTCACCCCAAGGCATTATTAAAATCATAGTATTGAATTTATTTTACAATGTTTGTGACTTAACTAATAATAAAGTACTTCATGATTAATGTTTCAGGCCAAGGAACAGACAGGAGCGACAGCTTCTGTCATTTATGTTCCTCCTCCTTTTGCTGCTGCCGCCATTAATGAAGCTATTGATGCAGAGATGCCCTTGGTTGTGTGCATTACTGAAGGTATCCCACAGCAGGACATGGTACGGGTCAAGCACAGACTGTTGCGCCAGGGAACTACAAGGCTAATTGGGCCAAACTGCCCTGGAGTTATCAATGTGAGTGCAAAAAATAAAAAGACGCATAGATTTAGCCTCTTACGAGGCTAAACAGGTTTGAGTCAGTCCAAGCGTATTTGTGTGTATTACCTGTGGGTTACTTTTTTTTTTTTTTTAATTTTCCTGAAGCTATGATTTACTTTCTTTCAGCCTGGAGAATGCAAAATTGGCATCATGCCTGGCCATATTCACAAGAAAGGAAGAATTGGTGAGTATGTTTGTTACTTTCTTATAGATGAGAAAAAAAATTGTTTTTTGGCCCTAAACTCAAAACTCACAGAATTTATGACTGTCCAAACAAAATTAATTTTAGTTAATTTAACTTTAGTAGAATGTGCCAGGGAAGTTTTGTAGTGAATCAGTTCTATATCCTGAATAGAATGAGTTTGAGAGGGAATTATAATTCTGTAGAATCAATGAAGGTTTTTTTGGGGGTGGGGGTTTGTTATAGATTCTTTTCCTAGTCAGCACTCTGTGGATTCTTCCATGTGTTTGCATGTATCAATAGTTAATTACATGTTACTGCTAAGTAGTATTCTATTGTATGATTATGCCACAGTTTGTTTATCTGTTCTCCCATTAATGAACTTTTGGGTTGTTTCTAGGTTTGAGACTTATGAATATTAGGCTAAAGTGCACATTTGTGTCCAGGTCTTTTTGTGGACATGCTTTCATTTCTCTTGGGCAAAATTGCTAAGTCATAGGGTTGAGTATGTTCAACTTTTTAAGAAATTGCCAAATAGTTTTGTGAAATGGGTGTATAATTTTATATTCTCACCATCAATATATGAGAGTTCCAGTTCCTCCACTTCTTCACAAACATTTAATATTTTCAGTCTTTTTTAGTTTAGCTGTTTTACTGGGAGTGAAATGGTATCTCATTGTGGTTTTAATTTGAGTGTCTCTTATGACTGATGATATAGAGCACTTTTTCATGTGCTGATAGGCCATTCATATACTTTTGCAAAGTGTCTGTTCAAATTTTTTGCCCATTATTTTTTATTGGGTTGTTTATTTTTTTATTGTTGATTATAGGGGTTCTATAAATATTCTGGATGTAAATCCTTTGTCAGATATTTGTCCTGTGAATATTTTTATTGTTAGTCTTGTTAGTCTTTTTGTGTTCTGTCCTCTGTGAATCACTTTGCTGTCTTGTGTATCACAAACTTTCTTAATGTTTTTGGAAAATTGTACTGCTACTTGTTTGGTTTCTCAAGGAAGTAGCCAAATTGATATTTCAGAGTTAGCCACATTATGCCTGTTTTTAGACTCTTTACACTTAACTCTCACAAAGCTATACTGTTTCTCCATAGTAATAGATGGTTACAATATTTTTCTCTGTAAATCATGACTTTTAATACTAAATAAGGATAATCGTCATGGTGGCTGATTGTCAATTGTGTAGTTTACAGAATTGGGTTAAAGGTCATGATTTTCTTTATTACTAATGTCTTTTAGAGCAGTCAGCCCTGCTGCCAGTAGGGTACTTGATAAATTCAGTTATTATGGAGGTTACTGGGACTTCCATAGCCATCTGAGTTCCAGTGGGGCCTGATCCACATAGTTACTGATGTTCTTGTACATATTTGAATATTCTTCATACTCTCTGGTCTGCTTTCAATGTCCACTGCTATAGTTTTATTTTTATTTTATTTTATTTTATTTTATTTTTTTTCCTTTTTGTCTTTTTTACTGACCGGTAACGGGATCGCAACCCTCGGTGTCGCGCCCATACCGGGGACTGGCAACGGGATCGCAACCCTCGGTGTTGCGCCTGCACTGCGCTCAGCCAGTGAGCGGGAACTGGTCTCCACATGGGATCCGAACCCTCGGCGGGAGCGCCACCGCACTCCCAAGCGGCGCACTCTCCAGTGTGCCACCGGGCCGGCCCTCACTGCTATAGTTTTAGTTGAGCACAGAAGAAGGAGCACTCAGTGCTGAATTGTTTTTCTGATCACTGCCCTGCTTTCTAAGGTGCCTCAAAACCTAAAAAATGAAAAATTAAGAGGTCAGGGGAGTCCTTTAGACCTTGGCTCTGTGAATGGCCGTTACACATTGATGAGAGTCAGTGCTCTGGGATACTGCTTTTAATTCCTTTGTAAAATGCCTTTTAAAAAGATATTCACCTAAAAGAAAATGTGTGATACTACAAGATTTTTGAGGGGATGAAGATAGAAAGATGGTTATTATGTACTAACTACTCCTATTTTGATACTAGTGCTAATAGCTCAGTAGCCTCTTTGATTTCAGCTCCTTAAGTTAAGAGTATAGAGGAAGGAAGGATTTTTCAGTCTCTTGGGTATTTCTGAATGGAACATAATGTGATAGCAGTATAATAATATAGTGGCTTTCCAGTTTGTGTTAATGACAGCTAAAAAAAAAATCACATATTAACTAGCTAAAGTTGTTGAAGGAAATAACTGGATTCCAAATTGATGATATTTAACTGTGTCATGTTTTTTGTTTCTCTTATGATAGACAGTTTTTAAATCTCAAACACATGTGACATACTTGGCTCCCACATCCTTTTTAAAATAACTTATTTTAATTAAACTGTTTATATTGAGGTAATTGTAAATTCACATGTAATTTTAAGAAATAATAGAGACAGATCCCCTTTTACCCTTTATCCAGTTTTCTGCAAATGTAATGTTTTGCAAAACTGTAGTATGGTGTCTCAAACAGGATATTGACATTGATACAGTCAGTATCAAGAACTTTTCCATCACCACAAACACCTTCCATGTTACACTTTTACAGCTACATATGCTTTGCTCCTGCTCCCACCTTTTCTTAATTCCTGACAACCAATAATCTAATTTTGTCATTTCAAGAAAAATACATAAATGGAATCATATAGAATATAGCCTTTTGGGATTGCTTGTTTATACTCAGGATAAGTCTCTGGAGGTTTATCCAGGTTGTCGTACATATCAATAGTCTGTTCCTTATTATTGCTGAGTAGTATTTTACAATATGAAAGTACTACAGTTTGTTTAACCATTTCACATGTTGAAAGACATCTGGGTTGTTTTTGGTTTGGGGCAATTATAAACATTTGTGTACTGGTTTTATAAACATTTGTGTACTGGTTTTGTGTGAACATATGTCTTCATTTCTTTAGGATAAATGCTCAGGAGTGCAATTGTTGGGTTGTATAGTAGCTGCATGTTAGATTTTTAAGAAACTGCCAACTTATTATCCAGTGTGGCTGTGCCATTTTACCTTTCCACCAACAACATATAGAGATCCAGTTTCTCTGTCCTTGCCAGCATTTGGTGTTGTCACTATTTTTTATTTTAGCCAGAATATAAGTGTTTAGTGATATCTCATTGTGGTTTGAATTTGTATTTCCCTAATGGCTAATGATATTGATCATCTTTTCACGTGCTTATTTGCTATCTGTATATCTTCTTCAGTGAAATACCCTTCTTGTTTTTTTGTCCATGTTCTGATTGGATTGTTTGCTTTCTTACTGTTGAATTTTGAAAGTTCTTTATATGTTACAGATACTAAAACTTTGTTGGTTATGTGGTTTACTTTTTCATATAAATTTTTGAATAGTCTTGTCTATATCTACAAAAACTCTTGCTGGGATTTCTATAGGAAAATGCAATGTATATTTTGGGGGGTTTCATAGAGGGGGGACTGTGTTGAGGAGAAAGGATGTAGATGAGATGCAGACATTGAGAATAGGGAAAAACATTGAACCCCCAAAATATGTATAATCAATTATGATTCAATTTTTTAAAAAAAGCTGAGCAAACTGAAAAAAAAAAAAAGAGAGAATAGGGAAAAGGTGATAAATGAGATGTATGGGGGGGCGATGGAGGTGGTAGGGTTATCATTTGTTATGAATTGGGGTTTAGTTAGTGAATGGTCTTAAAACTATTAGAATTAGATCTTGCTTAAGAAGTTAGTTCTACTCCATTGAGGAGTTGTCAGTTTTGAACTGTTTAGTAAACATTTATTGAGCACTTTCTGTGCCTGAAGTGTGCTTGATAGTGGGAACTTAAGGGTGGGGAACAATGTTCTTAGTTGGGAAATCAGTGCATAGTCAAGATATTACTGGATATTAAAATTCTAAGCTTGTGAATCAAGCCTAACTATGAATTTATTTTGCAAACCAAAGTTGTTGGCTAAAAGTTAATACTTGAAACTTATCCTTTCTTTGTTTGCTTATAGACCTTTTAATAGATATATTGTTCCATTTTACTGTGTGTCAGCAGTAGAAGGTCATTTTATGTGGTAAACTCTAGGGCAGGGCTCAGGCCAGCAAGTTGTCTGTTTAGAGCTGTCAAGCTTTTGATTGGAAACACTGTTCTGCCATCTGAATAAAGTGTGTGTCCCATCTCAAAGCAGGTTTCCTATAATGTTAATATTAATACTTGCCCATTAAAGCTCAGATCAGAATCAGTACTTTATATATTTATTTATTTTTTATTCAAAATATTTTAACATTTACTTGTACATATTTGTGGGGTACAAGTATGTTGTTTCACTGCGTGCATATACTGCACAATGAGAATCAGTATTTTAGGTCAGGCTTTAGGGAGTTCTACTTTTGGTAAAATTGTTTTCGTTGTTAAAAATGTATTATAATAATTTTAATATAATTCTTAACAATGCTAAAAGTTAGCATTAGCTAAAAGTGACCTCAAACTTAATACAGTTTGGGTATCCTTTATTTGAAATGCCTGGGACTAGAAGTGTTTCAAATTTTGGATTTTTTTTTTTTTTTCCTTTTTTTGTCTTTTTTCGTGTCCGGCAATGGATCGCAACCCTCAGTGTCGCGCCCGTACCGGACCGGGACCAGCAATGGGATCGCAACCCTCGGCGTCGCACCCGCACCTCTCTCAGCCAGTGAGCGGGAACCGGTCTGTATGTGGGATCCGAACCCTCGGCGGGAGCGCCACCACGCTCCCAAGCGGCGCACTGTAGCAGTGCGCCACCGGGCCGGCCCCAAATTTTGGATTTTTTTGAATATTATAACATGTGCAAATACCAGTTGAGCATTCCTAACCTGAAAATTCAAAATCCTAAATGCTTCAGTGAACATTTCCTTTGAGCCTGACCATGCCAGCACTCAAAAAGTTTTGGATTTTGGATTTTCAGATTAGTGATGCTGAACCTGTAATATTTGCTATAACACTATAAAAAATGCTTACATGTAAGTTACTGCAGGCCATTCAGTGTCCTCTTCATGATCCTGCCTGTATCCTCAGTGTTTGGAATTGGTACAAGTTCTGACTTCAGGAAGAAGAGGAATTGACAATGATGGGTGCCCTCTTACTGTATCTTATGGTAACAGTAGAGTTAATAGTGAACCATATGGTGAATGAAGTTGTTTCTACCCCCAAAGTACTTATGGTTTCATGGTGGTAGGTAAGACAACTTTTCCTCCTTCTCTCCCAGGGCAATAGGAAATATAAAAACACTGAGGAGATTTAGAGAAAGAGATCATATATCTCTTCTGTTTGGGGGTGATCAGGAAAGACCTCAGAGAGAAAGTGGACTTCGAAGGATGGCTAGATTTTTGTCAGATTGTGGAGGCAATGTTCTCCATTTTAGGAAGAGCAAATATGAAAAGGTTAGGAGAGCTTGAAGTATAACTGAGGAATCACCCAGTTTCACTACAGTAGGGCATAATGGGAAACAAGTCTGGAGAGGTAGGCTGGGACCATGCTAGCCTGGAGAATTGGTGCAGAGTTCCATATGAAGTGAGGAGTTGTTGGGGAGTGACGTAGCAGTCACTGTCTGGTGAAATTTATCTAAAAGAGCAGACTGACATGTTCTGTTGGGGACTGTCTAGCAGTGATTACGATACATGCATGCCTTCCTATTTGACTGGTTGTTGTGGAGAATAGTTGTTGGGGAGTGACGTAGCAGTCACTGTCTGGTGAAATTTATCTAAAAGAGCAGACTGACGTGTTCTGTTGGGGACTGTCTAGCAGTGATTACGATACATGCATGCCTTCCTATTTGACTGGTTGGTGTGGAGAATCTGAAGTTATGTGTGAAGATGTGTATTTATGAACAGATTGCACACTCAGTACCTGTGAGCGGACAGTGATAACAGTTGACGCAGCACTTTGCTTAAGAATGTGAACATGTCATACTGAAGTTGAGGTAGCTTATCGTTATGGTTTTTGTCTCAGTCTGATAAGAGTTCTGCTTGCCCTGGTAGGGAGATCATATTATTAGAAAAGAGTCTTCTGAGTTCTTAAAAAGTGCTCAAAGGCTGAAGTTTAAAGAAAGCAAACTATGAACATGCTGAAATTATTCACTACTCTAGAGTCAGTGCTTTGGTTTTAGCCTGTATAAAGTTTGTGTTTTATTTATTAAATCTTTTTATATAATAGGTATATAATAGATTCTGACAACTGAGGTTATTTATTTATACTTCTCAATCTGTTAAAATTAGAGATCTATCCACTATATATTTCTTGTTTTAAAGTATTGCACAGATTGTGGCATGTAGTAAATTACCTTTTGGAAGCTCAGCCAAGCATAGGGAACTATAACAGAAAACATCAAGCTGCCACTCCCCGTGCCCCCCACCCCATCCCTCTAGCACATGCCCTGTCCAGATGTGAAATTAGGTACTTTTGCATAGGCCCATTGTAATAAAGGAAATTGAGTGGGAGACTTGAATCCAGAAGTATCTTGACCTTGATCTTATTCCCCAGCTTTCTTTACATTGATGTGAAAGCCTGTATGTTGTTTGAAAGTTATTGGAAAAATAGTTGTGGGAAAAGTACGTAGCATTGCTAAATGTAGCATATGGTGGTTTTGATGGTTTAATAGTTTGAGTACCTAAATTCTAATCAGTTATGTTCTGCTACCCTAAGCAGGATTTATACCTACCAAGCTCATATTGATATTATCCTCTTCATAAAGTTCTTAGAAGAGGTAATTTAGGTCTTTTTTGCATTGCTTTTATAGTCTTTACATAATCTTAACTAGTAATGTACTTTCTCCTATATCTAACTTAAAAAAATCTCCCTGCTTTAATTTAAGCCCTTTCTTTTTATTTCATCATTTGAAGATATTGTTGATTTGGATGGCAAATCATGGAATGAATTTTATATATACCCATGTTAGTTACTCGGAACATTTGTAACTTAGTTTACCATGTGATAGTCTATCGTATAAACACCACCTAATATTTTTGAATTCTCTTCCTTTAAGGTATTGTGTCCAGATCTGGTACCCTGACTTATGAAGCAGTTCACCAAACAACACAAGTTGGATTGGGGCAGTCTTTGTGCATTGGTGAGTGATTTTTTGCTAAAATCATTTTATTGGAATGTAGTATCTTCATTGAATAAATATAGTAATTACTGATTTGATTATTTACAAGAGGTTTTGATACCATTTTATTAAAAAGATGTTATGATCTTGAATTTAATTCGCTTAAGTGTGAAGCTATTCTGTATTTTTTCAAGTTTCATTGTCCAAGATTTGATTTCCAGGTTGAGGTACAAATATCCTGGGACTGTGGCTCCTCGAGAGACTTGGTGCCTGAAAACATCACTTATTTTGCTTTCTGTGAAGAAATGGTTCCCATATTAGAACTTTTGTTATCATTGTAATTATGTTCAGTGCTTCGTAGTCACTGAATTCTTTGCTATTTACTATCTTATTCTTAAGGCCACCCTCTGAGCTGGAAAGTTGTGCTGTTATAGCTTTCCTGGTAAGAAAGTCAAAGTTGAGGAAGGCTGAGTTTCCCAGAACCTCTCTTTTTGCCACACCATACTGCCTCCTACTTTGAAAGATAAAAATTCCAACAAGTTTTTATATTTTACAATAATTTCAAGTATTTTTTGCCAAAAGCCAGGTAAATTTCTCCTTTTTATAAATATTCCTACCTTTTATAAATATTCAGATCTTTGGAATATCTTTTAAAAGCCTTTCAGAAATGTCTTTTTTATAATAAAAAATATAAAATATAGCCTTGGAGTATTTTTATTAAGACCCTAATCTATAAATTCAGTAATGAAAACAGTAAATAAGCCTTCCTCTATGCAAAGAATAATCTTAGGCACAAAATAATTTTAGTGTGATGGAGAATAAGAAAAGGTTTTGAAACAGATTTGCCAATTCTATCTTCTCCAGCTTCAGTTTTCAGTTAGTAAATGGAGGATAATAATGTCTATCTCACAGAGAGGCTGGGAGAATTAGGAAATGACAGGTCTAACATGTGCTGAGGCACAGGACTTGTCACACTGTTGACACTTAGTTAATGCTGTTTTCCTTCCTCAGCTTTATTTTTCAGAGATGCATTGAAAAGTGAGAGATCAATCCTGCCCTCATAAGTTTATAATTTAAAAATAAAAAAAGTGGCAGCTAGTTTGTAGGGAACATTAACTGTAATCCTATCCAAGTACTTGCTCTTAAGTGGAGCCTCTACATGCAGTCTCTATCATCACCCACACTGGACGTGTAAAGGAAGAGGGGTCAGGACATCCTCTACCCTGTCACTCGCTGGCACTTTTGTCTTGAAACTTGTGAGTGGTTTCTCTGCAGCATCCCTTATTAAATAGTTCTTTGTGCAAAGAACTTTGTTAAATGTTTAATCTTTTCTCTGCTGTAAAATCAGCTTGCAACACAAACATATGTTTTCTCAAAGTGTTGATTTCTAAGGAGTTATCTGGGAATACTTTTTGGGAGGGAAGAGCATGATAAAACAAAAAGAAGGTTATCTTGTAAATATTAGGAACCAACCACCATTTAGCATTCATATAACATTACAAACAGAAACAAATGTATTTTTCTTTCTGTTTGTGATTTTTGAATGTTAAATGCAAGAGTGATGATACATTTAAAAACATTAGGGAAAAGGGTTAGGCAAAATAAGAAACCTGTTGAAACGGCATTTCTTGATCTAAATTCTATGGTTCATCCTTAAATTTTCAGTGAGTGTTGATATTCTTTGACTTTTTTAGGCATTGGAGGTGATCCTTTTAATGGAACAGATTTTATTGACTGCCTTGAAATCTTTCTGAATGATTCAGCCACAGAAGGCATCATATTGATTGGTGAAATTGGAGGTAATGCAGAAGAAAATGCTGCAGAATTTTTGAAGCAACAAAATTCAGTAAGTTTGGGTTTGGAAAAATATAGCTCTTTGCTCTTGAATAATAGTGAAAGCTTCTTTTAGAAGTTATTTTTATTTTTTTCAAAGATTAATTTTTCAAGAAAACGTGAAAGACAAAGGAAACCTTTCTGAGCTGGGCCTTCTGTACCAGACACTCAGAAACATCTGGACTTTTGCTGGGTTGATTCTCCTCCCACTTTTTCATAATGCCCGCTTTCTACTTCTCTACTCTGAATCCTCCTTCCCAGGCACCAGCTGACACCAGCTGACACTTTGCGGTAGGTAAAATGGCCTCCTGCATAATAGAGAACATTTAGGCTATGAGTCTGACAGCCCCCAGAACTGGAGACTTACAGACTTACATTTCTAATGACCTGTAGTCTTAACATTTTCACCTGTGGTGGTTGTTCTGTCTCCAGATCTCAGGGGGAATAAGTGTTCTTTCTCTTTTTCGAGGCTAACCTCCTAAAGATCCTATCCCTTGTACTCTTTTCCTATACTCTAGCTTTAGTCTTTCCTTATAGAATGGCACTTTCTTTCAAAGGTCAGGTAGAAAAGCTTTACTAAGTTCATCCTATGAAGGCTTTCCTTGTTGCCTTTCCCATAAAATAAAATGTAAAGTGTAGTGTGGAGTTGCATCATAATATCCTGTAGCTTAAGGGAAGTAAGCGGTGTTCCTGAGGGAAGCAGGGTGGTGGGAGGAGAGAGGAGGTGCAGGAATGATGGAAGCAGCTCATGCTGCCCATCCCACTCAGCTCAGAGGGTGTGTGCTGTGGCCACCATTATGTCCCAGACCTGTGGAAAAACATGCAAATGATTTCCAGAGTTTCTCCAACACTGACAAATGAGTGAAAAAATATCCTCAGGGGCCAGGCTAGAGGGTGGGGATAACTTTCTCTCTATGCTAGTGAAAAAAGTTGAGGAGTTAATGAATTAAATGCCACAGAAAAATAATGAATACTGGAGAGTTAAAGGAACCAATGATGTCACCTGTAGGGTGGTGTACACAAAACAATGCATATTTATTTGTAATTTAAGGAATTTTCAAAGGCTATTATAAGTATACTTGATTTTCTTCTTTGGTGATTTTAAGCCCTAACTTCTATATGAGATGTGACAACTTTTCCCTTACTCTCTGGATCTCTTTCCTTTTCATTTACTCTCTAATCCTCAGAAATGTGGCTTCTGTCTGCCACTTAAAAGCTATGTGACCTTGAGACTGTTTCTTAACCTTACTGCCTCAGTTTCCTCATTGGCAAAATAGGGGTACAGTCGTACCTTTCCTAGAATTGTTGTAAGGATTGTGCAGTTTAAATGACTTCACATGAATAGCAATGCAGTACCTGGCACATAGTAATCACTCTGAGCTGTTGAATCTTTTGCTCTCCTGACATTCTTTTGGCAGAGGTCACCAGTAGCCTCAGTTCATTCTTCACACACTCCATCCCCCTTGGTTTTCTCTTTCTCCTTGGTTTTCTCTTCTCCTTCCCTGGATCTATTTTCTATGGGTCTTTTCCTTAAGTATGAATGATTATCTTAAATAAATGACATTGTACTTCAAAGTTTTTATGGCAGAAACCTGAGAACTGTCTTTTGTTTCTCTCTCATCTACTGTTCCTACTCAGGTACAAGATCTGTGTCTGAGACCTCAGTGGTATGTCTAGATTCAGAGCCTCATCTGCAGTTGGGCCCTCTGCCCTGGTTTGGGCCTTCATCTCATCTGACCTGGACCATGTCAATAGTTCCCTCCCTCAAGTCTCTATTCCTTTTCCCCACCCACCCCCCTTCTTTCCCAGGCCATCTTGCTTATGGCCACACAAATTATCTGTCCTTTTGAAACACAGACATCAGTACCATTTGTCTGTGGTTAAAACCAGACAGTATTTCCCATTACATGTTGGATAAAGGACAGATTTAGCATGGTATTCCAGTTTCTCATATATTTTCCAATCTTCCTTTTCAGATCCATGTCCCATCTAACATGCCAGTTTACATTCTTGCTTGCCTTTGCTTGTTCCTTCTGCAGGGCATGCTTAATGTCTGACTCTCACTCCAGACTGTTATGGATGGCAGGACACTGGTATCCTTGGTGCCCAGCCCAGTACCCAGGCACAGTGGGCACCAATAAATGTTGAATAAGAAAGAATAAAATAGATCGTTGGGAGATAGGAGTAAAATATTATTAGGTTCTCTGTTTTTAGGCTTCCACACTTCTCACCATTTCTATGTCTGCTTTTCAGAATACACTTCTTTTAATTGTATTTTTCTCTACTTAACCGCCAGTGACTCTTCTTTGTCAATGGGACAAAGTGTCATTTTAGGCTCATCATAATCTTGTTCCTTTGTAGTGCAACAATGTTCTCACTTTAATGGGGATGAGGGGAGAGACCAAGTAGAAATGAATGCCACTCAAACACGAGATTCTCATGTTCTGTGTAGAACCCACAAGTGAATGAATAAATGACTTGGGGAGTCTTTTCTTTTTAATTCTTTTGTGCAGGTGCTACAGTAGGTGCTGGGCACACAGAAATGAGTGAGAACACAATTCCTTGTGTTCAGGGAATTCATAGTTCAGTAGGGAAACACATGGGAAATAGGTTATAGCCAGTACACTGAATGTAACAAGAAATGTGTAAAAGGCACAGCAGGGTCACTAAAAAGATGGTCACCTATAAGGGCATTTGTGGAGAGTGTGGGAGGAAGAGAAGTCTTGAGCCAGGTGTTAAAATTTAAGTAGAAATTTGCCAGGTATCCAAGGAGGGTGAAGAACATTCTCAGGAAAGGCACAGAGGTAGAGCAATCTGGGATTACTGGAAGATAAAGAGGAGGGAAAAATGGCGGTAGAGGAGTAAGCAGTGTCAGACCTGCAGCACCTTGTGTGTGCTGGCACCTTGGCATGAATCAGGGTAGTCGGCAGAACCGTACTAGTCATCATTCACTGCCATGCACTCACAGTGAAGAAAGTCATTTTCACTCAAGAATATCCTTGATGAGCCACTAAAAATTATTAATTTTATTAAATCTTGATCCTCAAGTTAGTATATTGTGATGAAATGGGAAGCAAAACATTTTTACAGTTGAGTTGTGAACTGTGCTAGCTGCTTTTTTCATGGATCACCTGTTTTACTTGAAAGGATGACTGGCAGATAAACTAGTTATTTAGATTTGGGTAGTTGGCAGTCCTTTTCTCAAAAACAAAACAAATCTGCCATATCAAGGAAAACAACTGATAGTATTTGTTGCTAATGATAAAATTTGATCTCAAGTGAATATCAAAATTTTGGAAAACTCTGTTTGCCACTGTGAGCTTGACAACTTCCCTCTATTTAAAGGCTTTTCTGATGAAATTGGTGGTGATACTGATGGCTGTGATTTGTTGATATTGAATGAGGAAATGTGTCAGCATTTAGAAGATCTACTTAACTAAGTGAACCAATATTTTCCAACTTGCCAAAGCATGAAAGATCCATTCAAAGTGCAAGGCAGACTGATGGATTTTAAAAGACAAAAAGTTAATTGCAATGGTTTCAGATTCCAACATTGCATCTAAGCTTTAAGGAATTATCATTTGAAGAGGTTTGTGTGGTATCAAAGAACAATATCCACAGTAATCAGTAAGGCAATATCTCTTCCTTTTCCAACTACCTATATGTGTGAAGCCACATTTTCTTATACTTCAGCCAAAATAACATATTGCAACAGATTGATTGTAAAAGCAGTTATCAGAATCCATTTGTCTTTTAAGTTAAACATTCAACAGTTACAAAGATAAGTTGTAAAATAATGCCACCCTTCTCACTAGATTTTTTTAAAACAGTTTTAAAAAGTTACTGTTTTTTAAATGAATTCACAAATATTTATAAAGTTTTTAAGTTTTAATTTCTAATACAGTAAATTTCATTAGATATAATCTACATAAGCAAAAGCTCTCTAACATCTTTAATATTTTTTTAAGTGTAAGGGATCTCTGGAACAAATGATTGAGAACTCCTGGTTTAGGGGAAGATGATAGTGCCTGAACAAAACCTGTCTGATTCTGCTTATGCTCAAGTTCTGCCTTCTCTAGGCCTCTCTGTTTTACCTGGATCCCTTATTACCTCTCATGTTAGGAACATGGTATTACCATTCATTGTGAAATTTAACCATATATTCATATATTGCTTTATAGTATCTCTTAACTGATTGATGTGTGTACATATATTTATATTATTTCTTCAACAACGTAATAACTCTAGAGCACAGAAATTCTTATATTTCCTGTGTGTGTGTGTGTGTGTGTGTGTGTTTTAAATCTCAGAATCTAGTAGTGATATTTATGCACATAGAGGTTACACATTAGAATGGATTTTTTGTTGAATAAAGCCAATCCTAATCTTCCTTCTTAGACATACAATTTTAGAGTGGAAAGGGCTCTTGGCCATCAGTGTAGTTCAGCCATTTTATTTCATAGATGAGAAGCAGAAGCAGAGGTCCAGAGAAGTGATGTGCCTATCCATAGTCATGCAGCTTTAGTCAGCAGGAAATTGACTGTGTCCTAGGTCCTTTCCAGCATACCTTCCCCACCTCATCTTTTTCTTTTAGCACATTTATTAAGGATGAACTAATTGTGAATTAAAACACAAAATTAAGTTGAAGTAAAACAACCTGATCTTGTGTCTTAAGTCATTATTATCACAAATCATATAACATATATTTTCAGTTGTACTTTTTTGTTTTTCAAATGAGTCACATGTGTATTTATAAAACAGCTTTTGCCAGTGAAGTTGAAGCTTAATATTCAGCAGATATAACATTTGCTCATGATTGTTTTCCTTAGTTTATATGGAAAGTTGAGTCATCTAAAAGGACAATGTGGTGGTTTCAGTCATAGTTTAATATTTGTGGTGGTTTTCTTAGGATGAGTGATGGACTTCCCCTGCCCAAGCCATTTACCATTTACTAGTAGAATCATGAATTTGAGGTCTAAGTTTGATTGACTTCTTCATTAGAGTGTTTAAAATTTCACTTTCTCTCCAGGGTCCAAATGCCAAGCCTGTAGTGTCTTTCATTGCTGGTTTAACTGCTCCTCCTGGCAGGAGAATGGGTCATGCCGGGGCTATTATTGCTGGAGGAAAAGGTGGAGCTAAAGAGAAGATCTCCGCCCTTCAGAATGCAGGAGTTGTGGTCAGCATGTCTCCTGCACAGCTGGGAACCACCATCTACAAGGTGAGCTATACCAGTGGCTGCTTGGACATTATGGGCCTTCTCCGTGTGGGGGCACTCTGGGTACCTGGAAACCTTTTCTTCTGGGTCTTCTTTTATCTGTTTTATTTTATCCTAATGCGTGGCTTAATGGTCTTTAGCAACTCTATTAATGTCCTATTGCCTTAATTGGGCATGACCAGGAATAATGTTCTGGTTTAAAAACCTTCTTCTTTACATATCGGGTTTAGCTCTTTTGTAAGTGGCAAGATAGAACATATGAAAAAGCATTTTGGAGGCCGTGAGTGCCATGAATTCTATTTTGGGGTATGAGGGCTGAGGGGAAGAGTTCAGAGAACTGCTTTGTGTTTCTTGTTTTTTTTTTTTTTTTTTTTTTTTTTGGGGGGCCTTTGGGATATAGCCACTCTGACCCCATAGGTTTTTGTTTCCCGGGGGGGGGGTGGGG
>NW_007732574.1:55743-61079 GCF_000696425.1 Galeopterus variegatus | reverse complement strand
AAAACTGTTTTTTTTTTTTTTTTTTTTTTTTTTTTTTTTTTTTCATGGAGGGCCTTTGGGATATAGCCACTCTGACCCCATAGGTTTCTGTTTCCAGGGAGGGGGGTTGGAGGCTTAGTAACAACTGTGTGAACAAGGAGTTGAGGTGGAGGGAGGTCTAAAGAACAGGGTGGGTAGATTCAGCCTATAGTTTCTGGCCCTGGCTGTGCTGTGGTGCCTGTTGTTTCTAGGTTGGAGGAGCAACTTCCTAATGATTTACTTTGCTTTTCCCTTTTTTTTTTGTTTTTTTTTTTTTTTGTTTTTTGACCGGTAAGGGGATTGCAACCTTTGGCATGGTGTGGTCTGCACCACGCTCAGCCAGGGAGCGCACCGGCCATCCTATAAAGGATCCAAACCCGTGGCCTGAGCACTACCAGCTTTTCCCTTTTTCATGCCACATTGTGGTTTAAAATATCCTAAATGATTTGGTGTCTTTCATAATCTCTTTGCAGTGATTTGCAGCTTGTCTTTTTGAGTGATCATTTCAGGTTTTCTCTCCCTCCTTATTTTTATGATGTTTATAGCCTTGACAAAAAAGCAAAGAACAACCCCAGAAACCTTACTTCTTAAGCATGTTGAAAACACACACAAATTGTTTTCCCAGAAGGAAAACAATGTTTGGAGAGAATTTAAAAATCCTGATTGGTGACTCTTCTTTGCCCTTATCTTAGGGACAGTAAAATGACTCATTGTTTTATTAAATCTTTGCATATCCTGTCTGTTGGAATATAACAGTATGTGCCATAGTGTTTGAAAGAAATAGGGGTGGTTAGTAAGTGTGTGTAAAAGAGTTTTATTTGAAAGTGGAGAAAAATAAGAAGAGCAAGTGCTTTGAATTCACATTGAAGATGTGCATTGCAATTTTACTTCAGTAAGTGGCAGCAGGCATCTACACATTTTATCCTATTCTAATTGTTACCTTCTAAAAAAATATTTTCAGTATTATTTCTTTAAATAATGCTTTATTTAAGGTACTTGCTTGTTTCAGGTGTTTCTGAGGTTCTTGACATTTTGTTCAAATCCTCACTGAATGTGTGTTTAATTTTCTGAGAAACTAAGCAAACCTATTTCTATTGCCTTATTAAAAGGGCCCTTTGTGGTTCGTATATAGCATAGCAGATTTGGATAAGTACAACGAAATTTGTCTATTCCTAATAATAATACTACTGCAGTGAAAAAGTAAGTATTAAATAAAGCCTCCCTCTCAGCTTCTGGGTTTAGGAGACATAAAGTTGAAGTTCTACATCTATCTTAAAGAAATTCAAGCTGACACAGACTAATATGAAAGCGGTTATTTTGTGTTCAAGCGTCCTCATCCTGGTATATTTTACTTCTGTAATTTTGTTGTTCAAAGGATCTTAAAGATAATAGGTTTCAGAATCATTTTGATCATGAATGTAATTTGGATCTTTTTTCTTTTTTTTCCCCATTGTCTTCTCCCTCTCTTCTGTTTCTGAAGGAATTTGAAAAGAGGAAGATGCTATGAGAGAAAAAACAAAGTTTCCTAAGACTGTGGAATGAATCATTGTACACACTGAAGCAGCAGCCATTTGCTTCTGCTGTCTACTGACTGTCAGCCTATGTGCCTGACGCGCTGGTCTTTCAGTACTACGGGAAGCCAAAACAAGGTTTAGAATGTCCTAAATTGAGATGTTTTCACCTCACTGTATAACAGCCAATAAATCTACCACTTGATTTGAATATGGTTTTGGAGACTTGTTACTCTTCCATTGTGGGGAGTGGGGAGAATGGGAGAAATGGAGGGGGATGTGTGTGTGTTTTAATGGGCTCTGGAGAGAATTTTGTAGCTAAAACTTTTGAGAGAATGAGGTTGTACTGGTTTCAGCATGGTATTTGTCAATGATCTTAGACAGCAAATGACCTCAGGTCTTTTCTGGATCAGTTTTCTCATGTGTATAAATAATAATTTTCATCTTGCAGGGTAGTTCGGATGATTAGAGATAAATATTTAAAGTCCCTGGCATGTTATAAGGCAACTTAATTGTCATCAGTGCCTCCATCATCACTCCCACCACCACCACTGTCATCTACATCAGGATTATAGGCAGAAGCTCATCTCTATTTCAGTTTGTGCCTAATTGGGAAATTTCTGCCTAATTGAGAAATGGAGGGTCTTTACTAATGCACTAATGCTGTGCTTTTCTGTGGTTTTGCTTTCCTTATCCAGAGCCTACATTCTTTGCTTGGGGTTTAAGATATTCACTGTAAGAAAGCAGGAAAGCTGTTAGCCACCCTCCTTTGTGTTTAAAAGGGAGCTTGTTAACAAGAAGCAATTCTAGTGGGTAATTGTCACTAGACAAGACAGAGAAGAGTGCCTGTCATCAGGAACTTACATTCTGGAGAGGGAGAGACACAAAATATTCTCAAAGTGTGTAACTGCCTTGAAAGAGACAAACATGAGCTTCCAAAAATAGTATTAGGGAGAGGCCCCTGAAGACAGGCTGCCTGGGGAGTTCTCCCTGGGGAGTGTACATGAATTGGGACCTGAGGGTTGAGAAGGTACCAGCCATGCAAGAAGGAGGATGAGCTGCGAGGTGAGGGGAACAGCCTGTGCAGAGGTGGGGAGGGGGAAGAGCTCATTTGGAGGAGGTGAAGAAACAATGGGTGCACTAGGAGAGGTTAGAGGAGGTTTTGTGGGGCATGGTGGGACTGTGTTTGGGGAGCTCACATGACCATGCCCAGGCTGCTGCTGAGGGCACAAAGAGCAGGTGTTGGGAGGTGGGCCCAAGGCATTCTGCTCAGGCCAAGGGACACATAACGATTGACTTTGAGGTCGAGTAGACTTTAGATTTGGCTTGTAGCTATTTCCTCATCTTAAAAGTAGGGATAATGACCCCCATCCCACAGGGTACCTGGGTAAAATATGTGTTATGGGGTGTATGAGAGGTCATTGTAGGGTGGGATTGGCTGGGGCTTGGCATTACTCCATAAACTCTTGAACTTGTCCTTCTGATGTGCTTAGGGCAGCCCAGGCTGACACTGCTGGCCAGGGAGGAAGGCAATCCCTCTCTTTCTGGCTGGCACCTCCAACCCAAGTTTCCTACAGGGCAAATGTCCTTTTGTATAACTCACTGGGGCTTTGTGATGGGGACACAATTCAGATGAGGGGCAGGTGACCTGTCTTAGGCTGCTATAATAAAATACCATAAACCAGGTGGCTTAAACAACAAACACTTATTTCTCATAGTTCTAGAGGCTGGGAAGTCCAAGATCAGGGTGCTGTGGGCTTAGGTTGGGTTCTTGGTGAGGGCCCGCTCCCTGGTTTACAGACAAATGTCTTATGTCTTCACATGGTGGAACGAGAGCTAACTAGCTCTCTGGTATCTTATAAGGGCAGTGATCCCATTTGTGAGGGCTCTACCCTCATGACTATTAATTACCTCCTAATGGTCCCAACTCAAAATACTATATCACATTGTGATCAACATGAACTTTGGGGGCATTGCATGACAGAAGACATCCTTTTCAGGGTACACCCCAACCCCTGTCCACTCAGGCTGCCTCAGCCCCTTGCTCTGTCCCTTGATCCATCCCAAGACAACCTCTCCTTATACCTCTGCTCCTGTTGCCTAAACCAGGGAGCGCAGCACCACCTTGACCCTTTCATCTCCTCTCTTCCACCCCACCCCCTCCTTCCATTCTCTTTCATCTTCCTTTCCCCACCTTCCCTTGCCATCCCTCCCAGGATCTTATGAAGCCAGACCCTCCTGACCATCTCTGCCTTCCTGAAACCACCATCTCTGGTCTGAACAGCTCAAATAGCCACTGGTGGAGCATTTTGTTCTGTTTTTTTCTATTTTGGTTTTACAACAAAAAAGTAAAAGTGCAATTCACAACTCCAGTGCATTTTTAAAACTTTTGTTATGGAAACTTTCAAACATTTACAAAGTAATTATGATAGTATAATGTACTCCCATGTACCCATCGTCCTGCTTTGAAAATCATCAATATTCTGCCATCTGTACCTCCATCTACCTCCCTTTGTGGTGGTGGTTTTATTAAAGCTGTTTCGTTTGAAGTAAATTTTACATACACTGAAGTGCATAAATCTCAGTCATACACATTTGACACATAGATGATCCCATATAACGACACACTTTTCATGACAGAACATTTTCATCATCCCACAAAGTTCCAGCCTATGCCACACAATTTCTCCCCCCTCCCAAAGGTAACCTGTACTCTTATTCACCTTAGTTTTGTCTGTTCCAGAAATTTATATGGAGGGAATTATTCTGCATAATTTCCATGACATTAAGCCATGTCATTGCTTGTATAAGTAATTCATTCCTTTTTATTGCTCAGTACTATTACATTGTATGGATATACCTGCATTGTGTTTATCCATTTTCCAGTTGTTGGCCTTTTGTGTCATTTCTAGCCTCTGGGTGTTGGTGAAGAAAGCTGCTGTGATCCTTCGTGGCAAGACTTTTTGTGGACATAAATTTTCTATTTTCTTACAGAAATGCCTAAGAGTAGAATTGCTGGATGTAATGGCATGTGTATGTTTAACTGCTTTTTTTCCAATATGGTTGTATCTTTTCACATTCTATCCCAGGAAAATATGAGAGTCTAATTTTCCCCATCTTCACCAACATTTGGTATTTTTGGTCTTCTTAATTTTAGCCATTCTAAACTGATGAATTTTGTACTATGATTTTTCTGTAATATATATATATATATATATATATATACACACATTACTTTATTTCATTAACATGGTCGATATAAATGTTTGAGTTTTAATCCATTTCGAGTTGATTTTAATATATGGTGAGAGGTATGGGTCTAGTTTCATCCTCCTGCATATGGATGTCTAGTTATCCCAGCACCATTTGCTGAAGAGGCAGTCTCTTCCCCAATGTATAGGCTTGGTGCCTTTGTCAAAGATACACCCTGAAACAATAAAACTTCCTAAAGAAAACATAGGAGAAACATTTCAGGAAGTAGGACTGAGGACAGACTTCATGAATATGACCCCAAAAGCATGGGCAACCAAAGGGAAAATAAATAAATGGGATTGTAACAGATTAAAAAGCTTCTGAACAGCAAAAAAAAAAAAAAAAAACAATTAACAGAGTTAAAAGACAACAAGCAGAGTGGGAAAAAATATTTGCAAAATATACATCTGACAAAGGATTAATATCCAGAACATACAAGGAACTCAAACAACTTCACAACAACAAAAAAAATGTAACCCAATTAAAAAACGGGTCAAAGAGCTAAATAGGCATTTCTCAAAGGAAGATATACGAATGGCCAACAGACACATGAAA
>NW_007732574.1:23640-55266 GCF_000696425.1 Galeopterus variegatus | reverse complement strand
ATCATCAGATGAGTGGATATGGAAAATGTGGTATATCTACACATTGGAATACTACTCTGCTCTAAAAAAAGAATGAAATACTGCCATTTGCAATAACATGGATGGACCTAGAGAGAATTATATTAATTAAGTGAAACGAGTCAGGCACAGAAAGAGAAATATCACATGTTCTCACTTATTTGTGGGAGCTAAAAATAAATAAATAAATAAATACACAAACTAAGGTGGGGGAGGGAAGAAGACACAACAATTACAATTCCTTGAAGTTGATACAACAAGCGAACAGATATGAGGTTGTGGGGAGGGAGGAGGGAGGGAGAGAGGAGGGAGGGAGGTTTTGGTAATGGGCCACAATAATCAACCACATTGTATATTGACAAAATAAAATAAAATAAAATAAAAAAGTTTGAGTTTTAAATGTTAACTTGCATTCCTGATTGTAAACGCTACTTGGTCATCATTATATCATATGTTGCTGAATCAATTTGCTAATTCTCTGTTAAGCATTTTTATGAATATGATTTTGAAGGATATTGTTCTTTATTTTTTTGTAATGTCTTTGCCAGGCTTTGTATCAGGGTAATATTGGCTTTATACAACTTGTGGAGTGTTCCTTTGTCCTCTGCTTTCTGAAAGAGTTGGTATGGGGTTGGTATTGTTTCTTCCTTAGATTTAATAGAATTTACCAGTAAGGACATCTGAGCTTGAAATTTATTTTGTGAAAGTTTTCGATTATAAATTCAATTTCTTTGATAGACTAAGGGCTGTATTAGTCTGTTTCTGTTGCTTATAACAAAGTACCTGGAACTGGATGATTTATAAGAAAACAAAATTATTGCTCACAGTTTCAGAGGCTGGGAAGTCCAAAGTCCAGGGAACACATTTGGTGAGGGTCTTCTTTGGTGCTGACACAGGGTATCACATTGTGAAATGGTGGAGCAGAGAGAGCAGAGAGTAACCTCCTCATTCACTCTCTTTTTAAAGTCTTCAGAACCATGCCCCTGACCACCATTTTTAATCCATTCACTACAGCGTGGTCCTACCATCCAATCACCTCTTCAAAGCTCCACCTTTCATTTACCACAGCAGGATTTCCCACTCTCTTAACAGTCACAGTGGGGGCAAAGTTTCTAATACATAAAACTTTGGGGACAGGATTCAAGCTTTGGTGAATTTGGGGAGGACATAATCCAATCCATTATAAGGGCCTTTCAGATTTCCTATTTGACCTTGTGCCATTTTTGGTTAGTTTTGTTGCTTACTGCATGTTGGGGAGGGCCCGTAGGCAAAAAGCTAGAAACTCAGAAACCTCACCCCTTGTAGTTTCTCTTTCTCAGGTAATTTCCTTCATCATCTGCCTGATTTGGTTATTGTTTTTTTTTATGAATAATTTGTCCAGATTTAGTGATTGTTATCTATGGGAAGCTATTCCATCATTACCAGAAGCTGGAACTCCTCCGCCACCTCTTAACAGAAGTGAAAGGGCTCTCTCCTTGTCCAGCACCACCACTCCTGTCCGAGCAGAGAGCAGGGCGAGGTGCACCATTCTCAGATGTAATCGGACTTGTCAATTTATTTCACTGAAAGTGTCTGGGTCTGTGAGAGTCACATGCAATGGCTTTGAGACACATCCACATCACAAGTGAAGTTCAAGGCCAAGATTTGAGCAGATTTCTGTGGTCTTAAGCTCTCTTAGCCACTTGTGGCCTGGTATTATATTGCTGCTGTTTTACTGCTTTGAACATCTCACTCATTTTCCACCTCCCTGAGTCCGCACACCCCAAACACAGAACATAGTCCCTTCTCCTTGAATTCTCCACAACCCATTCTGGAGGCTTCAGTATGTGGTAGACTTACTGTGAGAAGCAGCAGGGCATGCTCAAGCCAGGAGTGGGTATCAGCCACATCTTCTCTTTAGTCAAGACCCAGAGAAATGCTCAGCAGGAAACTTTTCTCCTTCAGTTCTTGCCCCAACCCTTCTCCCATCTCAGGCTGAGATGCCGCTTTCCCCTCTCCACCCCAAACTCCCCTACCCTAGGTCTGCAACTTTCCACTGCCCCTAGCTCCAGCTGTTGCCAAGTCTGAAAATCACTATTTCCACTGCAGAGCCTTTAGCACTTACTGTCTTAGCACCAGCACATCCCAGCTCTTCAGGAGGTCCTGGTCCTCAAAATTGAATACTCACATTAGTAATCTCTAAACAATGACATTCACAGTGTCCCTGGGAGGAAGTCTGGTGTCAGTAAAAAATGGGACTCTGTTTTTGCCCTGTTTCTCCAGACTCCCAACCTCTAGCCTGGCTAATTCTAGTCTAGTGTCACATTCCAGCATCAATTCTCTGACACTACCTGGGTGTCCTTTAGTCTGTTTTTGCCCTGTTTCTCCAGACTCCCAACCTCTAGCCTGGCTAATTCTAGTCTAGTGTCGCATTCCAGCATCAATTCTCTGACACTACCTGGGTGTCCTTTAGCTCAGTTCAATTCTGACACTGAGTACCTGGAGTTAACACAGACCTCATGGGTAAAGAGGCTCAGTCCTACAAGTCTGTCTCCATTTCAGACGTCAGCCAAAAATCCTGGGTATAACCGTGCCCCCATGCCACTCACACTTATGTCTTATCTGGCACTTCAAATTTGGCACTTCCCATAGTCCCTCAGGTTCAATAATTTGCTAGAAAGTCTCACAGAACTCTCTGAAGGCATTATACTTATGATTACAGTTTTATTATAAAGAATACAAGTCAGTAACAGCCAAATGGAAGAGAAGAATATGGCGAGGTCATGGGGGTAGGGCACATGAGCTTCTGTCCCAGTCCTCCTGGGACATCGATATCAGTACTGAGATAACAGAAAGAAGCTGGGATCTCTTTTTTCAAAAAAAGAGAAGGCCAAGAGGTAAATGGACTGTAAGATTAGCTGGAAATGATTACCATTTTTGGCCCCAGACGCCTTTGCAAATCTGATGAATGCTATGGACGCTCACCTGGAAATACATACCTTTGCATCCCCTGGCTCCAGGGTTAAAACTCTTGACTTAAACTCTTCTCAGAGGCATTTTTATTTTAATATCGAGCTCTTGGAAAGAAAGAAAAAACCCTACATGGAAATTACAGGATTTATGGTGTTCTTTATCCTTGAAGCCAGTCTACTCTATTCAAGCAATTCATACCTGCTGGCTAGAAAGATGAGCATAATTTCCCATAGGCAATCCTTTTGGAAGCTCTTTTGCTTATTTCTGACCAGGTTTGATCATTTGTTCCTGTTTTCTTCAGGTTTTGACCTTCTGGCTTTGTGTCTCCTACCTTGGTTCCTGATCTGACTTCCGGACTGGGCATTAGGACTTATTCTCTCATGTATTTGCATGTTGTCTCTCCTCAGTGAACTTTGGCTTGGGTGATCCTTTGTTTTCAGCACCATAGGTTGTCCCTGGTAGGTGGCTAACAGATGGCACCCTCAGAGTGAAGCACTCTGGTATCAGCAACAGTAAGAAACCGTTGCCACCTTTAGACATGAATTGACAAGGGTGGGAGCTGTTCCTGAAGCTGGTGAGACCAGTGCTGTGAGTGAGGCCTCTGGCAGGAGCCGTGGCCCTGCATGGAGGAACATAAACACTGCCCAAGTGCAGATCGGTCATGGAGGGAGTGAGGGGAATAAATGTCCTGACTTTGCACCCTTCTGATCTCCTGCCAGTAGGAGGACTGGCTGATCCCAATTGGAAGGCAGAGTGGCAAGTGCAGATGATGCCCGGCAAGGGGGCACACGGCAGGCAGAGAAGGGTCGAGAACTGATCTGGGGGGCTAACTCGGGAATCACAATTTCAACCACCCTGACCTTCTCACTTGGACAACATCCTGGCCAGCACAGCAGCAGGTCCCTTTTGAGGGGAATCTGGGGAGAAACTGATATCAGGTATTGTGGAAGTCAGCACAGGGCACGTTTGGGGCAATACCTGGAGCCTCCAAGGGAGTCCTTGGTGGAATTTTGCCTTATACCTGATACCAAGGAATATTCTCCAGAAAAAAATAGTTAATTTTTGCTGTGCTGTTGGAGGTGTTGAAAGGTCAAAGGGCAGGGGATTATTGTGTCATGGTATTAGGCTTCTTGAGGGTCCCATGAGACAGGTGAAGACAGCTTTAGGACTGTTCACAGGAGTGAGGCTTGCAGCTGCAGGTGAGCACACTGGAGCTGATGTGGCTAAGGGCCTCGGACCAGAGAGGGGAGGGGTCAGGCTGGGCCAATGCAATGTCCTCAGAGTCCAGGGCTCATGCTCTGTAGTCTCCCAGGTCCTGGTGGTAACTGTGCAGTTGTAAGTTCCTTTCTCTCTGGCTGCTGTCTAGCTGGCTTTTCAAACTGGTTCTCCCGAGATCACCTGGTAGGGAGCATTTTGCCCAGAGCACGGCAGACAGAAAGGGACTTGTACCTAAGACTCACAGGCCGGAGCACTGGCCAAGGAAACAATTCTCTTTTTCTTGGCCAGGTGGTTTGTCTTTGTCTCTTTTTTCCTGGGTGACACAGAAGCTATAACAGAGATCTGAAAAGATTGACCTAGCCTCGTTTTTCAGGTGGGAGAGCTAAATTTCATGGAGGTAAAGCCTAAAACCACAACTGAGTTGGTGGCAAAATTGACATTTGGACTGGGGTCTCCTTTCCTGGCTTCCAGACCACCTGTGCCTCACATGGCAAGGGGCAAGTTTAGAAGTGAACAGGAGGTGCTTAGAAGAGACAGCATTTTCAGGGATATCTTAAGCCACAGTAAAGAGTTATTCAAGTAGCGTGAATTATACTTGTGACCTGCTCTCTTTGAATTTTACATATTTTAGAAGTGGAATAGGTTTTTCCTGAATGGGGGCACAGTCAGTATAATCTGTGGCCATGAGATGGAGTAGAGTTGGAGGGCCGGTACGTAAGAGTCAGGACCTTGCCTTTGGTGTCAGTGGCTCAGAACCAGATTCTCTTCACTAATGAGCTGACCACAGGTGACTGAGATGGATGATTCAAGGGGGTTCTGGCAGCTTTAGGAAAGGCCACTGGAAAAGAAACTGCAGTACCATATCAGTTTCCCTTTTCAAGAATTCCATGAAAGCTCTATAGGGCTGGCATCTCTGTTGTTAGCTCTGTCCGATCTGGAACTGAGATTTGAAATTGCTCATGATCAAAAGCCTGGTTAGGTATGTGGTAATACAAGACACAGTTGAGCTGACAATGTGAAGGTCAGTACTCATGGTTTTTATTCAAGTAGAGGAGTTCTATATTTTAACAACTTTTAGTTCATTAGTATTCAGATTTGGAAAGGAAGGCATCTCAGTAGCTGAATTAAAGATGTCTCAATATTTGAAAACTTTAATTTTGAAACTGAGGGTAGGGGTGCCCTCTGCAATGTGATCTGATTTGTGCTTTGTTGATTCCTAGCAGCTGGGAAAGGTTAAGCAGTGATTCAGAGAAAAGTGTGTCCCTTTCAACAAGGCACCTGCAGGGGACAAGTTTCCAGTGATGGGGGCTGGGGAGCAGGGGTTGAGGTGCTGAACCCAAGAAAGTGCCCCACGGGAAAGTCCTTCTTAAACACCATCCAAGATCAGTGCTATAGTTGGTTTAACCTTCAAATAAACTGTGTATATTCCCTCCTTCACTCTGACCACCCAGCCTGCTTAAAATCCACCTTCTTACAAGTCTGAGTCTATTCTGTACTTCAACACAAATGCTTCCCCTTCCTTTTCTATCAATATTCTTCAATCACCCACGTTCCCCAAAGCTCTTAGGGACTATGCTCGGCCTTTGACCTCCTGTGACTCAAATTGTCTGTGCTCCTCATGGTGTTCAGCTGAGAGCTGTCATTTATCTTTCCTAGATCTGTCTTGTGCTTCCCAAGCAGATTGTATGTTTCTGAAGGGCAGAGCTTACATTTTATATCTCTGTGTATCTCTTAGAATCATGTCCTATATCTACTTGGTGCTCAGTATTTTTTAAAAATGGTGCCTTTTAGACCCAACTCTGCATGACTCAGAGGAACTGCTTTACGAACAAACTTCAGCAATAAAAACCCAGCAAAATCGCTTCCTTTTGCATTCTTCATTTTGATGGTGTCTCTAAGGTGTGGTTTTCTAGATTCTTTATGCTCCTAATATACTCCAAATTACCTTATATATCTGTTTTATCTAACAGATAAGAGGTGACATGTAAGGGTACAGGGCCCCTGGTCACCTAGAGTCATATACCAAAACCTGTCACAGTAATCTCAAAAACAGATCACATTAGAACATTTTGTTAGAAGCTTTTACCTTGTACTAGATTATTATGCACCAAAAATTAATTCATACTGAGAGGAAGCAACAGGAATTTTGGGAATGCTGAATGTAACTCAGCCAGTTGGGACAATGGTGATTAAGTTACTCTGAGTGAGATGACAATATTTCTTTCTGTTCTAGGCACTATTTGGAATTCATCAAACAGATGTTATTTGGCGTATTGCTATACTCCAGGAAAAAAGGATAAAGAGAGAAAACAGTAGATTTTGAGTGATTTAAATTATATGTTCAAGGTATTTAAACCTATAAACTTTTTAACTCACCCCCATTGCAGGAACATTCAAAGTCAATCCATCGAACCTTCAAGCTGAACTCAAATTAGCCTACACTTTACTTTTGCGCAGTAGATTATGGTAATTGTTGAGGATGTCTCCCTCTAAAAGCATTTTTAACAAATGAGGACTGACCTGACATTTCCCCTCTTCTCTCTCGGAGTTATTAGTTACCTGAATTACTCTAGGGCTCTTGGTTACTTGGAATTAGCTCCTGGGAATCCAGCTTTCATCCAGCCACAGCTGAATCCTTCTCTCAGTCTTCTCTGCTGGAAAAGACCAGTATCCCATGTCCAGAATCCCATCTGCAGAAATTCTGCCCCTTCCTTCCTCCCTCTCCAGGCACTATCTCCACCTACAGGATCCAGCTAACTGGTTGCTAGGTGCACCTAACAGAGGAAGAGTCTATTATTATATATAATATATATGTGAATATGTATGTACAATTGTGTATATATATAATCTGCAAAGATGCAACAAGCAGCAAAAGACTGGAGATGATGCTTGCCCGTTTTTCTCACAAGGCAGTCTTTCTATGAGATACTTTGAGACTGACCTGCTTTTATAGGATTTCATACTCTCTGGGAGATAATTAGCTGCAATGACCACATCATTAGCCAAGACGTACAAGGAGCCCTAAAACTTTCTCTTACTTGGAAATTGCTAAGACGGAGGCAAAATGCTCAGTCCATGAGAACAACAAGTATATCTAATTCACAGCTGTGCAAGGAGGGTGTGAAAGTATAATACTCTACAAATTGAGAAGGTACTTGGAGACTGAAGAAGGAAGTGGGCAGGTTCATTTGGTAATCAGAGATATTTATTAATTGGGGTGACTTACATACAAGGAAGCTGTACAAAGTGAAGAATCAGGTGTCAGCAGATGAAAGCTCTGACTCTCTGAGGTTAGAAAACACTTAAATAGCAAATCCTCCGTTATTAAGAACAACTTCACGGAAATATCTTAAGAAAATAAGGTAATAATGTCATTCACCAGGTGTCTTGTGAACTATGAGGTGTGTGTAGGGGAGTGTCTTGTGATTTTAGTGCTCAGACCACCGATGCCACCTGCTGTAGTAAATCATTCATTCCCTGAAACCTATGTTTTTTTTTACAGCTTGCCCTAGAGTTAAGGTGCAACTGGTGAGTGAAGCAAAGGAATGAAGTTATGCAGGAGTCAGCATGGCAGGGGGTCGGGAGGGGTCACAAAATGGTGTTGGTTTTGTTCCCCCTCTGACAACAGCTATATCCTCAGAGTCTAGTATACTATCTGCTACATGGTAGATGTGAAATACTCCTTTGGTCATGCCCATAGACTTCTATGTGCTCTATAATTTTCAATGAAAAATTATACATTTTAGATTTAACCTAGCAAATACATGTGTATTTGTTAAATGACCAAATGAATCCTGACTGCCTACATCACAGCTTTGTTCTGGGCGCTGGCTCCAATGGGAAAGAGTGTGGTTAGAAGGGGGTGTTAAGTCTTAATTAGGCAGCTCCGTGGGAAGCTCCCTTGAGACTCCAGGCAGTAGGAGGAGCAGGATTGGAACAAAAGTAGCTAGGCTGACATACCATAAAACCAACAGAGCTTAAGCCTTGAGGCTTCTTATCTGTCCTTCCAGGGCTCTGCGAGGGGCCCTGGCAATTATGTATTCCCCACCTTGCATTCTTTTTTTCAAAATATTTAATTGACAAAAAATTATGTATATTCAAGATGTACATCATGATGATTTGGTACATGTATGCATTGTGTAATGATTACCAAAATCCAATTAAGTAATTCATCAGCAACCATAGATAACATCTGTGTGTATACGTATGCGTGTGTGTGTGTGTGAGGACACTTAAAATCTGCTCTCCTCAAATTTCAAGTAAATAACACAGTATTATTAACTATAGTCATGATACTGCACCTTAGATCTCCAGAATTTATTCATCGTATGCCTGAAAGTTTGAGCCCTTTGACCAACATTTCACTATTTCCCTGTCGGGCAGGAGTCTCAGATCCTTCTGCCTCTTTCTGTGCATGTTGTGAGTCAGGTAATTGAAAGAAGATTTGGGCAACTTTCATGCACAGTAGACATCCTTTATTCTCCAGATACGAGCTTCACAGACATGCTTTATTCTCAGACATGAGCACAAGCTCTACTCCACTGCCCTCCAGGTCTGCCATTCCTCTGTGCTCGGCTGACCCTCTGTGCTTTGCCAGCCCTCTGTGCTCTGCTGACCAACAGGTCAGAGCAGTTACCTTTATACTTTTAGTATACAATAGTGACCACAAGCCAAGCATTATGTAATTACAACAATCATGCGGAATCAGTAAATGGGCAGTTACACCACTTTTATAACTTGTTTCTAGTGAATATGCTGAATCTTGCCCATTTGAAACAGTTGTGAGGTGAGAGATCCTGACTAAACTTTCCTACTTTCCTTACAGTCCCCTGCCCCTTATTGCCTGGCAACCACTGTTCTACTCTCTGCTTCTATCAGTTTGGCTTTATTAGATCCCACACATGAGTGAGATCATACAGTATTTGTCTTTCAGTGTCTGGCTTATTTCACTTTGCATAGTGTCCTCCACCTTCATACATGTTGTTGCAGTTGGCAGGATTTCCTTCTTGTTTAAGACTTAATAATATTCCATAGTGTGTGGGCTGTGTGTGTGTGTGTGTGTGTGTGTGTGTGTATCACAATTTCAATGTCTTTATCCATTCATCTGTTAATAAATGCCTAGGTTGTTTCCATATCTTTGCTGTGTGAATATGAGGGTACAGATATCTGTTCAAAATACTGATTTCATTTCTTTTGGATATTTACTCAAAGCATATACTCAGAAGGGGGATTGCTGGATTGTATGATAGTTTTCCATAATGGCCATACCAATTTATATTCCTATCAACAGTTATTGGTCTTGGCAATAATTTTTTTGTACAAGGGTTCCCTTTTCTTTACCACTTCACCAACACTAGTTATGTCTTGTCTTTTCATAATATTCATAACAGGTGTGAGGTGATATCTCATTGTGGTTTTGACTTGCATTTCCCTGATGACTAGTGAGGTTGAGCACCTTCCCATAAAATCAGATTATTTGTTCTTTTTTTTTCTGTTGAGTTGTGTGAGTTCCTTATATATTTTGGATATTAACCTTTTATTAGATACATGGTTTGCAAATATGTTCTCTCATTCTGTAGGTTGCCTTTTCACTTTGTTCATTGTTTTCTTTGCTGTGCAGAAACTTTTCAGTTTGATGTAACCCTGCTTGTTTATTTTTGCTTCTGTTGCCTGTGCTTTTGGTGTCATTTCCAAAAAATTATTGCCAAGACCAATGTCAAGAAGTTTTTTCCTGTTTTCTTCTAGTAGTTTTACAGTTTCAGATCTTATGTTTAAGTCTTTCATCCATTTCTAGTTAATTTTTGTATATGGTGTAAGATAAGGATTCAATTTCATTCTTTTGCATATGGATATCCAGGTTTCACACCACCATTTACTGAAGAGACTATTCGTTCCCCATTGTGCATTCTTGGAGACTTTGTTGAAGATTAGTCGAAAAAATATGAGTGGGTATATTTCTGGGCTCTCTATTCTCTTCCATTGGTCTAAGGGTCTGTTTTTATGCCAGTATAATGCTGTTTTGATTGCTATAGCTTTGTAATATAGTCTGGAATCAGTGTGATGCCTCCAACTTTATTTTTTTGCTCAAGATTGCTTTGGCTATTTGGGGTCTTTTATGCTTCCATATGAATTTTATGAGTTTTTTTTTCTATTTCTGTGAAAAATATCATTGGAATTTTGATAGAGATTACATTGAATCTGTAGATTGCTTTGGGTAATATGGGCATTTTAACAATATTAATTCTTTCAATCTATGCTCACAAGATATCTTTCCATTTATTTCTTCAATTTCTTTCATCAATATCTTACAGTTTTTGGTGTACTGATCTTTTACCTCCATTGTTAAATTTATTTGTAAGTGGTTTATTCTTTTCAATGTTATTGTAAATGGCATTGTTTTCTTAATTATTTGGATAGTTTATTGTTAGTGTATAGAAATGCCATTGATTTTTGTATGCAGATTTTGTATCCCCCAACTGTACTGAATTTGTTGATTAGTTCTAACAATTTTAGTGAGTACTTAGGGTTTTCTATATGTAAGATCATGTCATCTGCAAACGGTTTAACTTCTTTCTGTCCAATTTGATGTCTTTTATTTCTTTTCTTTCTTCTACTTTTTTTCTTTTTTCTTTCTTTCTTTTTTTCCATAATTACTTTGGTTAGGACTTCTGGTACTATGTTGAATAGAAGTGTTGTGAGTGGGAACCCTTGAACTTAGAGGGAAAGCTTTTAGCTTTTTTTTCCAGCTTTTCCTCCAGGACACCTCACATTTTATTCTCTCTGCCCGCCCCCTCCCCTGGCCCCCCTTAACCTGGTGAGTTCCTTTCTAGCCACTTTTTAGATCTGTCTTCTCAGATCCTCCCAAATCTATATTTTAACCTTCTCCCTGCCCTTGTTAGTTCTCTTTTAGAGTAGCAGCCTGTTTGCTTCTGCTTTAGTAATTATCACACATATTCAGCTTAGAGTTATTTGAATGCCTATCTGTTTACTATCTATCTCCCCCTATAGACTGTAAGGCTGGTGAGAGTAGAGGTAACTTGTTTTGTTCACCCATGTGTGCTGTGGTAGACTCAGTGCCTGCCATACAGTATGTGCACACTGAACATTTAATAAATAAGTGAACCAGTGCTCCATGGCACTAAGTGAAAATCACAGTGCATTACAGTTTAGTTTTTGTTTATTTTGTTTGTTTGTTTTTACATTACTATTTCTTTCACTGTACATTCCTGCTCTTAGAGGGTGGGAACCATGGGTTTTTATAATTTTGTGAGGTATGTAGATAAGTGCTTAACAACATAATAACAATTTTTTAAAAACCTTCTTATGCCCTTCCCAGTGCTAGTGCAGTACATACACAGTGATTTTTTTCTGTTAGTTTTTAAATTCTTATTTTAATTGACACATAGTAATTGTGCATATTTATGAGGTACAGTGTAATTTTTTGATACATGTATATAATGTGTAATGATCAAGTCAGGGTAGTTAGCATATTTATTACTTCAAACACTTATCATGCTCTGAGGTACCTGGGGCCTACATCAATGTACTTGGTTTGTTTTCCACTGGAATGGCTAAGCTGGGGAAGGGATCTCTGAGCCCATGCTGTTCCTGGTGTCTGCTTCCCTGCAGAGATGGCATTGTCTATGTTTGTATTCCTCGAAGCACAACATGGAAAGGGCTGAACACTGTTTCCTAACATTCGTTTGTAATGGATGTAAAAAATGTTTAGATGAAGCATTTGGGACTTCCCAGACATTGGCATAATGTGAATCCAGCCAGTCTATTTCATAAAGCTAGACAAATTCTAATCAGGAGGCATGCCTTAATTTCACCCATAGAAGGCGAGTGTGATGCATGTTGGGTAGTCTTCACTAAGTAAACTTCTGGTGATTTTCTTGATTCCACAGACATTAGGAGTCACTGTAATGATTTTATCTTAAGTCTCTTGTCAGAGACATCCTAAATGGGGCAGGGTAGGGATCTGTTGAGTCAGGGGTTCTTACCCTGGCTGAATCCTGGGCAGCTTTTAAAAATCCTGATGCTTAGGCTGCAGATTCTTTGAGAAAGAGACCCAGGCATTGCATCTTATTGAATGCTGGGGGCTGGAAATGTAAATACTATATTTCCTAGGTTTACATATAACCGAACTTCCTCCAGCTGACACACCCATGCAAGATTAGAAGGAAGAAGTGAATACAGGGAGGCAAATATAGTTAAGTGTATTTTTTTTTCTCTGTAGTAGCTGTAGCAGAGGCCCTAGTGTCAGTTTTCAGCTTTGTGGGTATTCTCAGCTTTGAGAAGCAAGGTATTTATTTGCTGATGAAGATCACACAGAAGTACCCTGATCTTGATTCTAATAGATAACTTCCTGATCATGGCAGAGGTAGTGACTTCGTAGGTGGGCATGTTCTGCATTGTTCCGAGTGTCATTCCTGGAAGCTCAACTCAATTATTCCAGTTTTTAAAATAAGTCACCTAATAATTAGTATTACATTCTTTTATACTAAAACTAGCCAAAGTGAGTTACGTTGTGTGCCCTGAACCTGGAGTTATGTAGAAATCAGTGCTAGATGTGATCGTAGGCACCAGACATTCAGGGATGAGAATCTGGGGTGGGTTACATGTCGTGGTTTGGTTTGAAGGCCCTCAGGCTCTGGTAACCAGTAGAGGATAAGCTACTGCTAGACCATGGCAGAGAGAAAAAAGTTACTTAAATTAAGTTACATAAATTCCAGAATTCCATGAAATCAAGGCTCCCACAGACAGAGTGGCTGTACAGTTGGGTAGCAATACAAGGAACCTAAGAATGAGCTGGCTACTTATAACAGCATTTGAAAACTTAAAAATAATGTCTTGGATTTAAAAATTTTTATTTTAAGGTTCATTCAGAGAACTAGGTGAGTTTCGTCTTCCCTGAAATAATCTCTTATGTCTTGTTATTGCAGAGACGACATAATCAAAATCAGGTGCAGTCTCCTCTGCGTGTGTGTGTGTGTGTGTGTGTGTGTGTGTGTGTGTTGAGGGGCGGGGGTGGGGTGGGGGAATTGCTTAATTACAACACAGGTGGAGCTCATACCCTCACCAGAGTGCATGTGAAAGTTGAGCATTTATGGGAAAAAGTAGAAACCTAAAACCGGAAAGATTTAGGTGATTTGGAGAACCTTGAACCCCCAATTCCTACTGTGCCTCCCCTGCATCAGAGGCCTATATTTTTTTTAAAATCTTCAGCTCTGCAAATATCCTAACTTCCACCAAGCATACACACCCTCCTATGAGACTGGTAAGGTGGAGTGGACATAGGGAGGCAGATGCTTCCATTGTATTGGTGCTAATCTTGGCAGAAACAGTGTGATCCTGGAGTCAGCAGACGTGGCGGCAGCTTCCTGATTCCCCAGGCTTCTTTCTGTGATGGCAGAGGCTCCTTCAGAGAGTGAGTTCTGCTGTGTGGTTCTGAAAGTTGTTTCTGAAATCTCAGCCTTGAGCCTGTTCTTCTGGTATTTCTGCCACACAAATATCTTTCTGCCTAAAGTAGCTAGAGTGAATTCTGTCCTCTGTAACCAAACCCAGACATAGAGGGATAATAAATTAATTTACCATCAGCTTTTAGCATTCTAGCTCAAATTACATTATTCAAATCTTTTAAGGGTCTTAAAGGACCCATTTTCTAGCTCCTATAGAAATGCTCCATAACAACCATAAGAAGAAGACAGGCTCTGCTTGAATCCCTCCAGGGATGTTTCCTAGGCAACTCATTCCATTTTGAACAAATTTCAATTATAAAAACATGGCATCATAGTTGTCTGGAATCTGTCTATTTGTAATTTAAGCCCATTGATTTAGTTTCCTGGTAGCACATTGGCTCAGTTTTTTGTTAGCTGAAAACTGAAGTTCCTCCACGTATTCCTTTTGTGACATGGTTCCTAGATTCCTTAATACTGTATACAACTAGTTAAAAGCAGGAGAAAAAGAAAAGGGGAGGTGAGGCAAGGAGAGGGGTTAGTTAGTCTTGGTGGGGATTGTTGAAGGTATTTGAATGTGGCAGAATGTGCTGGTATAAATCTTTATGTAGAAAAGCAAAGCAAAAAGGGGGTTGGATGAAGCATGTGATTAAAAACCTTCTTATTTAATAAGAGTCCTGGTGCCAGCTCATGTTTGTTTCAATGTTTCCAGCCTCACTGGAACGTTTCCTTTTCACAATAATTTATCCTTCATATATTTGTTCATCTTTCTGTTTGTAAATTAATGATTCTTGGGTCATACATTTGATAGCATGAATTTTATTATTTTTCCCAAAGAGTAGTTACTTATATTGAAAAAAAAAAAAAAAAAAAGACAGGAAAGCGCAATAGAAATTTAAAAACAAGCCCCAAATAAAAGGGGATTAAATCACGTTCCCCTGTTATTTTTATTTCTCAGTCGACTCATCAGTATCAAACAATAGTTGTTTATATGATTATTGTCAGTCTTCTTACAGCAGAATGTAAATTCCAGGGCAAGGACTTGGCTGTCTTAATCCTTGTTGTGTCCTTGAAGCCTGGTCTAAGACATTTAACAGAATAGCTCTCAAAAATATATATATACTGATTTAATGAATGAATAAATGTTTGCAGACACAATGACAGAAAGAAAAGGGGGAGGTGAAAGAGAAGGAGGGAGATTGTGTTGATCTTCTATTGCATGACAAATTATCACAGATTTAGTCACTGAAAACAACACATATTTATCTCACAGTTTCCATTGGTCAGGAATCTGGGCATTGCTTGTCTGGGTCCTCTACTAGGGTCTCACCAGACTATGTTCTCATCTGAGAAAACATCCACTTCTGAGCTCACTCAGGTTGTTGTTGGCAGAATTTATTTCCTTGCAGTATGACTGAGGGCCCCAGCTTCTTACCCCTTATTGACTGAAGGCTGCTCTCAGGGCCTAGAGGCTGTGGGCAATTCCCTGCCACATGGTCCTCACACAGGCAATTCACACATGGCTGTTTGCTTCTTCAGGGCCAGCAGAGTGTCTCTCTCTAGTCTGCTAAGACAGAGTCTTATATGATGTAACCTCTTAAAAGGAGTTATATCCCATCACCTTCACAGTATTCTATTGGCTAGAAGCAGCTCCCAGGTTCTGCCCACACTCAAGGGGGTGCCATTATACAAGGGGGTGACTCATTGTGGGTCACATTCGAGTGTGTCTGCCACAGAAGCCCAGGAGGAAATAAAAATGGTCAAGGAGAAAGAGATTTGGCATTTTGTTTTTCAGGGATTTTTTTCCTTATGAAATTCACTGTCCATTTCTCAATCAGAATATCATGCAGCTCACAGATTCAGTTTAGGAAGCCCCCAGGCCTATGCATTTTAGAAGATCCCAGGGTCTGGAATTTGTGGCTTGGTTAATGATTCACACTGTTTAGACTTTCTCTCTCTGGATTTTAATTTCTCTCTGGTGAAGAGGAAATTTCAAGAAAGAGAGATATAGACTGGATCTGGGTCCCTAGCTGCTTAAGAAGTAGAAGAGTCTTTATTGTCAAGATGGGTAAAATTCCAAGCTGAGGGTTTAGAGCACCTCGCACGAACAGATGTCTATCAGTGTTTTCATAGGAGGTATATGGTTGTTGGGCTAGACTTTTCTCCTAGAGTAGCTTCATGTAGTAACCAATGAGTCTGAACTGGTCAGACAAGTTACTTAATGCAGCTCTGCTAAAATGCATCCCTATACAATGTGAAATATCTTACTACTTGTTTCTCTTCCAGGTAGTTGAATAACCAAAGCATTAGTTCCTGCTCTAGTCAACATGAAAGGGGCTTGCCTACAAAGCCTGTGGGTAGATTATATACATTTGAAAATCACGAGAAAAACAACAACTAAAACCAGATTGCCTGTGGTCACATCAGAGGAACGTGCAAAAGACCTAACACAATTCAACTGAATCTAAGACGACATCAATTGTAAGGCACACCATTATTTATGTGTCACTAAGGAAGCAAACACAGTGCTGGAAATTAAACAATGACAAGTCACTGATTGTAAGACACATCACTATTTCAGGGATATTAGTATGCATAAAAGCTTGTGTCCTAGAATTGATGAATATGATTGGCTTCCCAGAGCAAACATGTCTGAAACTGAGAGAAAAACAAAACAAAGCATATCTGGAATTAGTATAATCATCAGGAAGCCCTAATTCCCAGTGGAGTTGGGGTATGGAGGAATATGACACTGACTACTCTGCTGTCAATAGGAAAATAAAATATTAGAGCTGAAAACGTCCTTAGAAGTCATTTGACCCAGTATTGCTCCTAATGAAGGAAAAGCCACATCCCTCTCTCTGACATGATCTTCTGGCCTCCGCCTAAATATTCTGAGAGTTGAGAAATTCACTAACACAGCATTCAATTTCAGTTTTGGGTGTAACTTATCAAGCAATAGGGTCCCAGTTTAAGCCCAAACCATTTTTACCTAGATTTGACTGAGCGCGGAAACATCTGGATGATTAATAAGATAGGTGTCACCTGTGGAATGAGAAAATGAAGATCCTGTAGAGAAAGCTCATCCTGTGGGGAGATGGAGTTAGGTGACAGGGTCTGCTGATGACAGTGCCTCAGTTTATTCAACCTTTCTTCCATTCAATGAAAAGTACCTACCATGTGCCAAGGTC
This sequence comes from Galeopterus variegatus, assembly GCF_000696425.1. Classification (NCBI taxonomy): domain Eukaryota; kingdom Metazoa; phylum Chordata; class Mammalia; order Dermoptera; family Cynocephalidae; genus Galeopterus; species Galeopterus variegatus. The sequence continues at coordinate 38,429 of NW_007732574.1, read as the reverse complement.
TAAATCAATGAAAGACACAAGCTCCCTGCTCCACTCCTCACAGCTCACAGCTCTTCCAACTCCAGTTTGAAAGATACAGGAGCTGCGCAGGTTTGGCTTAAGTGCCTGTGTGTGGTCCAGTCAACCACGCCAGGTTGCCACGATGTGGCACAGACACAGTCACTGGCTTTTCCCTCCTTTGGGACTTCACATGATGGGTGGTTTGGGTGTCACTGAGAATAATGTTGGTGGCTGTCAGCTGGAGATGGGAACACACCATGGCTTTGCCTTGAACCTCGAAGATCCAGATTGAGAGTGAACGTGGAGGAGGTGAAAAATGATAACACATGGTATTGGAGTGGGCTCTGTTAATCACACAGGAGAAACACCCTTGATGGGCTGCCCCAAATAGTTGGGGATTATTGCAGTAGAGCAAGACCTTGAAGTTTCCATCATACATATCTGAGGGACAGAGCCAGTTAGTTACACATGAGTTGCCATTGCTAAGGAAGCCTGTTTTAACCACCAGAGAGAAAATATGTGCAGAAGCATGATTATAATTTTACCAGATGAACACATTATAACCTACACCATTACAGTGCCTCCTAATTGTCATTAATACACTATGAACATTTTACTTAAACTTTAGTAACATATCAATGAAGTGCTAATGTATTCTATTTATTCACATTTGATTGTACATAATCTCATTCTTCCCTGATATGATTAGAGATCAATATTCACACTCTTAAGAGAGCTACTAGTTAATGTCTGTGCCTAAATTTAATTTTAGAAAAGTATAGGCAGGCTTTTTAAAAAATCTGCGTCAATGCCTTGTCCATGTTTATGGAAGAAGCTGAATGAAAAGGAGACTATTTTCTTTTGAATATGAAAGGCACATTTGTTTTTTATCAGAGGTCAAGATAGAGATATGAATAAAATGAGAACAATATCCAAGTTCATGTCAGTGCTCACTGTTGTAATATCTTTTCTAACTTAGGCTCTTCTGGGTTGATTTGTGTATATTGATTATTGGCATCCCACAATTTAATTAGGTTTAAAAACTTATTACTCTTCTCACTTCCAATTGCTCTTCTCTTCATCATTATCTGTCTTGGTATCATAGCATTTCACTTTAGAGGAATAATCTACTTACTTTTATTCTGCTTGTTATATTAATATTTCATCTCTGGTTTCTTAAAATTCTTATCAAAATTGAGCAAGGGTTTTATAGTATTGAAAACACTTTATATTTACATATATAGTTAATGGGATGACATCATTTCTACCAAAGAGAGAAGACGACCATTCTCTCCTGGCAGCAGGAGATTTTATAATTCATGATTAAGTAAAAGGTTTATATTAAAGGTATACTTGGGGAGAGGATCATAAGAATTATTCTACCTCTTTCCTTGAAAATCAAGCATCAAGGAATAGAGAGATTTTTATTTATTTATTTATTTATTTTTTATTTATTTATTTTTTCCTTTTTTGTCTTTTTTCATGACCGGCAACGGATCGCAACCCTCAGTGTCGCGCCCGTACCAGGCCCGGGACCGGCAATGGGATCGCAACCCTCGGTGTTGCTCCCACACCTCGCTCAGCCAGTGAGCGGGAACCGGTCTGTATGTGGGATCTGAACCCGCGGCGGGAGCGCCGCCGCACTTCCCAAGCGGCGCACTGTAGCAGTGCGCCACCGGGCCGGCCCAAAATTGAGCACCTTTAAAAACAATTCTTGGGCCGGCCCTGTGGCGCACTCGGTAGAGTGCGGCGATTGGGAGCACAGCGGCGCTCTCGCCGAGGGTTCGGATCCCATATAGAGAATTGTCCGCTCACTGGTTGAGCATGGTGCAGGCGTGACACCGAGGGTTGTGATCCCGTTACCGGTCACGAAAAAAAAAAGACAAAAAGGAAAAAAAACAAAACAAAAAAACCCCACAATTCTTAAAAATTTAAATGGTTTGGTAAGTAAAGGAAAGCTCAAAAAAGCATAACATTGCACAAGAAAATAAAAACAGAAAACCATATTCTTTTATAAATATTTTAATTTTAGTCTTAATTTATGATAAGTATTTCAGACATTAAAAGATATACATAGTAGTATAATGAATACCTGGGTACCTGATTCCCAGCTTAAGAATTAAACATCAGTACAATTGAAGCACTTGTGTAACCTTCCTCAAGGGCATTTCCCATGCTCTTGCCCCCACACAAGCATCATCCTGAGTTTTGTTTCTTCCATGCATCTTTTTTTGCTTAAGTTACATACTTACGTTGCTTTGAGTAATATATATTATTCTACATCTTTTAAAATTATCTATAAATGGTATCATTCTACATGAATTGTTCTGCAACTTGCTTATTTCATTAAAAAATACATATTTATGATTGTTATCCATGTTGATATATGTAGCTACAGTTCCTTTTAACAGAACCATGTTATTCCAAAATACCTCAATTCATTATCGTTCTCCCGATATTGGGTATTTAGGGTATTTCCAATATTTTTGGCTTTTTACACATTATTATTGTAAATGCAATAAAGATTCTTATACAAGTTTCCGAGCATGCCACTGAATGTGTCCCCCTCTCCCTCCACCAAATTCATATGTTGAAGCCCTAATCCCAAGTATCTCAGAATGTGACTGTATTTGGAGATAGGACCTTTAAAGAGAGAATTAAATTAATATGAGGTGGTTAGGTTGTTCTCCAATACAATCTGACAGTATCTTCATGAGAAGAGATTAGGACAAACAGAGGGATAACAGGGATGTGCATACACAGAGGGATGACCGCTCGGAGAGGTAACAAGAGGATGGCTGTCTGTAAGGTAAGGAGAGAGGTTTGAGCAAACCGACCTTGCTGGCACCTTGATTTTGAACTTCCAGCTTTTAAAACTGTTAGAAAATAAATATCTGCTGTTTAAGCCATCCAGTCTGTGGTGTTTTGTTATGGCAGTGTTAGCAAACTGATACACTCTCTTAGAAGCTGAACTGCTGGGCCAAGGGATGTTTGCAGCTTCAATTCTCCAAAAATGGTTGAAGCAACCGAAATTCCCACCACTGGACCTCTTCTTGCTTCACCAACCCCAGAGAAAGGCTTGACATAGTATCTCATTATGGTTTTAACTTGCACTTGATTTTTAGTGAGGCTGAACATCTTTTCTTATGTTTTTTAGTCATTTATGATTTCTATTTTTCTGTTAATGTCCTGCACATATATTTTTGCCTATTCTATTGGACTGACTTTTTCAACCATTGGTGGGTGTGTGTTCTATTAATATCATTAGTTTAGATTTATTTTTTATTTATTTGTTTATTTATTTTTGTTTATATTTTTTATTATACACACATGTGAGGGACAATGTTGACTTTCATTAAAGTTTAGATTTTTAATTTTGTTGCTTTGAAAGTTTTTACATTCTCACTGATTTTTTTGGTTTGCTTTATTTTTTCAGTTAGTGAGAGAAGTATGTTTAAATCCCATACTTTGATAGTGGTTTTGCTGGGTTTTCCTTGTATTTATATATTGCTTTACATATTTTGAGGTTGCTATTGGAGACATATGAATTTTGAATTGCTATATCTTTCTGGTGAATTAAATCATTAATGACCTTTTAAAAAAATCTCTCACAATACTATTTGCCTTAATGTTTTTTTTTGTCTGATCTTAATATTGCTACATTCACTTTCTTTGGCTTTTATTTCCCTGCTATAATTTTTCTATTTATGGCTCTAACTTTTCTGAGTACTGATGCATTTGGTGTTTCTCTGTAAACAACATTTAGCTGGATTTTTAAAATCCAATCCAAAAACTTCTGTATTTTAATTTCAGGATTTAGCCCAGTTATATTTATTATAGTTATAAATATATTTAGATTCATTTTGCTAATCTTAGTTTTTGCTTTTTATGTCATACTTTTTTCCTTTCTTTTCTTGCTTTCTTTCAGATTGTCTAAATTTTTCTTTATTTGTATGGAAGTTTTTCTCTCAGTGTTGTTACCTTATACTTCTTTCTCTCCTTCATAAGCTGCATCTGTAGAGGCTTTCAGTATCAGTGAGTCTATATTCTTAATAAACTCCATAATCTGCCTCCTTCCCTTTACTCCTCTTTCTTCTCTCTGAGTTTGGGCTCTCATCATCCTAAAGCACAATTATTGCAGCATTCTATCTCTCTTCACTCCACCCTGTACTATCTCCCAGGGTGCCCTTGACAATATGTCATTTGCTCACTTCTCTTCAAGAGCTTATCATTTTGTTTTGGATAAAAGTCTAAATTTCCTCCCTGTGGCATACAAGCCTATCATGCCCACAGGTGACTGTCTCTCTTGCACTCCCTCATATGGCCACTTGCTCTGGCTGGACGACCTCAATGGCACTTCAGGAGGCCTCCCTGCATCTTTCTCTGTTGGATGCTAAGTCCTCTCTAGTGTACAACTTGTACCCTGGGAAATTTCTCACTCATCTTTCATGCCTCAGCGCAGGGTTACTTTCTTCATTTTCAGGACCCTCTGAGCCCAAGAAGATTAGCTGTATCTTCCTCTCTGTTTCATAGCATCCAGTGCATCTCTCTCTTACTAGTTATGGTTCTGACCACATTTGTTTGGTAAATGCATGTTAAGTGCCTTTCTTTCTAGTCTGTAAACTTCTTAATGGCATGGAACATGTTTCTATTTCTATTTCCAAAATTTAGCATGGTACTGGGTCTAGTTCCTACTTATTGAATAAACAAATGAAACAATAATATAATATTACTATAAAGAAAAAGGATTTGTTTTGTAAATCATAAATAACATCACTCTCACTTCTGATATTTGCCTTTTTTCTGTTTTAATGAGAGTGACTTACTTTCCCATCTTCATTGTGAGTTTTACATGGGCAGGGATCATGTTTTATACTCTGTTGGTTCCATCTTGGTCCTAGCAAAGTGTTGAGTATATAACAAGATTCCAGCAAATATTCTGTGACTGATGAGAGACTAAATGTAGCTTATATTCAGATTACTTAAAATTTACCTATGCAATATGTTTTTTTTTAATTAAAATAAGGGTGACATATTAGCCATAATCATGTACTAGTTACTTGAACATGGTGACATATGGGAACATAGGTAAAAAGGTCCAAATACCGGGGGAAAATTTGCTCCCCCTTCAGTAGAGCCAATGCCACATGGCCACCTGCAATCATGGCTTTTCTCCTGCAATCCAAGTTCCCAGAGAGGCACATCCTACCAATCTCAGGGAGTCCTGAAACTTTCTTCTGGTTTGCTCACTAATTTTAATTTATTTTTCCTTCACAGAAACAGAAAAGCTAGCAAAACCATGTATCTTCAAGTCTGCACACAATCTCATTAGTATTCTTTGGTTTTTATTTTTCTCTTTAGGAGAGATTGTCCTTCTTACAAGTGATATAAAAATGACTCAGGATGAAATCCTCTAATAGCCAAAAGCTCATCAATTTATTAGTCTAATGTCTCTCAGCAGTTAAAAATAGCGCTTTAGACCAGTGGTTCTCAAAGTGTGTTCCTCAGAGCAGCGACATCAGCATCCCCCGGGAACCTGTTAGAGACATACATTCTTTGGCGCCGCCCCAGGCCCACTGGCTGAGAAACTCTAGGGGTGGAGCAACCTGTGTTTTAACACACTGTTCAGGGGATTCTAATGCATGCCAGAGTTTGAGAATCACTACTTTACATCTTTGGATAAAGGTCTAAAAGACATAGCTATCACCCTGCCTCATGTTTTTCCTCACTATCATTTTAAACATATTTAAACAGGACAGGCCTGTTTTTAAACAGTCGTACAACAGCACTAGAACAATACCCAATCAGGTCACATAGTAGCCAGAAAGGGAATGTAGAACAGTCACCAGGAGACGAGCTTTGAAGCCAGAAATCGGCTTTCATTCACATACTGCCTCTACTGTTCACTCGCTGTGTGACCTGGAACGCCTTACTCAACCTCTCTGTGGCTCTATTCCTCAATCCCTCATCTGTAACGTTGAGATCATAGCTGTACAAACTTTCCAGCGAGGGTTGTTGTAAGGAATGAATGAGTTCCTACTGGTAAGTGCTTAGAACAGTGTCCGGCACAGAATGAGGGCTATGTAAGTGACTGATAAATAAAATAAGTGAACTTGAAGCTGAAGGTTGCGAGCTATGTGATCCAGGATAGGCCACTGAGAGAGGGACACAGAACAGGTAGGTGGAGCGAGTCACATCCCATGCGAAGTGGCCTTTGCTATGGCTTGCTGGTGACCACTGCCTGTGCATTAGGCCAAAGCTGTTCTCCCAGATGCTGAGGTGGCAGATGCAGAGTACAGGAAATCTGTATCTATTTAAGCAGGATGGGCACCTGTGTTGTTCTGATTGCTGGGGGAAGAAGCAATAAGAAATGTAGTTATACTTCACCAGCATGTGGCAGGTGTCTGAGATCCTTGGGCCATGATTTGGCTAAATCTTAGGCTTTAGAGCTTTCATATATTACTGCTTTTGTACAAAAAAAAAAAAAATCATTTGCAACATGATCTAGGCACTAACATCCATTCCTGTTGGTTGTTGGTATATTCACCATCACTTGGCAGATGTGATGTATCTTAACCCAGCCTTTAGCCTTCTCTAATCTCACTTCATCAGTCCATCTCTGCTCAGGCGTGTCTGCCTTCATTTGGCAGACATGGCAGGTTTTTCATTTCCGCCATGTAAATGACTTGTTTATTACAGTGGGGGTCCCTGGTTTTTGGCAACAGCTTACAGATATCCTTGAATAAAGCTCAGAAAAGGCTTCATGAATAATAATACCTAAGTAAACCTGAGATGAGCTTGGACATTGCCTCTTTGAAATTCATACATCATCCTAAGTGCTGTCATTTAAACAGAAAATGTGGAAGTCTTCCTGTGAAGGCTGAGTCTGAAATATGCTTTCATTACAAAACTTATCATTTCGGCACAAAACAAACAGCAGAAAGCAAAGGTAGGAGGAGGTGATTCCTGGTATGTGTTTTACTTGAGCATAAAATTTGTTTTTCTGATTGCACTGAGACTTTTCACAGTCCCTAGTTTTAACCTTTTAATTTGCATTTCTCTTTCTTTAAATATAACTCAGCTTTCTTATGTCTAGATTATGAATTTACCATAAAAGACACAGAACTGAAGATGAGGAGACAGAGATCTTTTGATCTGGGTGTATCCTGGACATTGGGACTTTCAAAAGATGTCCAGGTAATTCCAAGGTGCAGCAGAGTTTGAGATCCATTGGTGTATATTGTGTCCACTACATGGATTTGGAGAAGGCCAGCCATTTGTGGGGAAGGAGTCAGATGACCCAACGGAAGTCTCCTTGGAGAAGGGGCTGCGTGGCCTCTCAGGGGGGAATCCATCCAGAGAGAGGAAGGAACCAGGCATACCCAGGCATGAAGAACGCTAGGAGTTCTGCTTCTGCATATATTCACTTCACTCTGTCCCCTGCCTAGTGTCATGGTTGCAAATCTCAGACCTAGGGAGAGAAGGGGCTGAGAGCAGAAATGGAAAGTGCTTTTCCAATAAAAGCTCAAGGCATTGGGTCCCAGCAGGACGGGCAACAGAGTGTGACACAATGGGAGTGAGTCAGGGTCCTCTGCTTTGCTGCAGATTCTGGAGCAAATCAGGCCTTTCAAAGGCTGGAGGGCAGCAGTGCAAGTGGCCCAATGAGCAAGCGTGACCTCCAGAGCAGACTGCAGAGCCTCATTTGATTGTGCCAAGCAAAGGCAGAGTGGTGCCAGGGGAAGGATGCACCATGGGGTCTGCAGGAGCAGGGGTTGTATCTGGCAGGTATGCTGAGAGGACGACAGATTTGTCAGGGTGCTGTGATTGCATGGACAGGTAACAAGAAGATAAATTTGCTTGGAATCTGGGTATGTATCTACTTAACAGCGGGTGAAACCTGGGGACTCAGGGCAAAGTTTATTAGTATAACTGATGACGCAAAGATATAACTATACTGTATCTAATTAGAAAATCAGATTGCTACCTTTCTGGCCACATTGGTTTAGCTCCTCTGAAGAACGGTAAACTTCAATGGCATGCCTTTTTTCTGACTTGAGGAAATGGCTACACAAAGAAAGTTTCAGCTGTTGCTATGGAATAGCTGTTAAAGGGGGATTGTTCATTTTACTGTATCATTCAATGGCCCTCGGAAAGCCCCACGTGATGAATTCCTTTCAGAATTCAGGAGTGAATCTATCTTGAATAATTGGTATGCTTCCATTTACGAGATAATAAGAACTGTGCAACCCATTACATTTCATGCCTTCCCCTCTTCCTCAGCACTTAGGAATCTCAAAATCAAATAGAATGCTTACTTGCAATAAATATAACCTCTGGTGTTAACAACATCACATCCTCTTCTCTATTATGGCTTTGCTGCTGTCTCATAATTTTTTTGTATGTGTGTGTCCTTTGTTTCAAACCACTTTAAAATGTTTTCAAAGAAGCAAAGGGAAAACAAAAATCTTAGTTTAATAGAATTGGATTTTTCTTAATTTTTTATAGCTTTGTTGTGGTATAATATATGCAATAAAATATACATATTTAAAGTATAACATCTGATAAGTTTTGACATATGTGTTATCCACGAAACCATGAAACCATCACCATAATTTAGATAATGAACGTACCCATCACACCCCCCTCCAAAATTTCCTTGTTTTCCTTTGTAATCTTTTTCTTTTACCCCTTCCCAAACCCTCCCTATCCCTAGACAACTACTGAAATGCTTTCTGTCACTTCAGATTAATTTGCATTTTCTAGACTCTTATACAAACGAAATCATGCAGTATGTACACTTTTCAGTCTGACTTCTTTCACTCAGCATAATTATTTTGAGATTCACTCATTTTTTTTGTGTGTTAATAGTTTAAGTTTATTGCTTAGTATTCCACTGTTTATTCAGCTTTTGATGGATATTCGGATTGCTTCAGGTTTTAGCTATTACAAATAAAGCTGTGATGAACATTCGTGAACTAGCCTTTGTGTGGAAATAGGTTTTCATTCATCTTGAGTACACACCCAGGAGTGGAATGGCTGTCTTGTATGGTAAGTGCACATTTGGCTTTTTGAGACACTGCCAAAGTGTTTTTTTGTTTGTTTTGTTTTTAAATTAATTTTACTTATTGAATCAAAATTGATTATACATATTTTGGGGGTTGAACATTGAGATATGTTGATCAAATCAATATTACTAGTATATGTATTGTTACAAATCGTAATTATTCTTTATGCCCCTTGTCCAATCTCTCCCCTTTCCCCATTCCCTCCCCCTCCCCCCTCTAATTACCCTAGATTTCTTCTGTCCTTCTGAAAGAATCATGGTTACTCTGTTAATGTGTTGCCTAGATGATCTGTCTAACGCTGAGAGATGTGATCAGGTCCCCCAATATTATCATAGAGCAGATGCTGCTTCTGTCACTCTGGAATGGGCTTTGTGGAAAGAGATGTCCTTTTCTTTTCTTTGAATTTGCTGGTGACCCTCCTTGTGTGAATGCACTCCCATGGTTGGTGGACCATTTGTGTGGTGCTTGTGGTGTCTAGTCACTTTCGCGGCAGCCATGTTTATTGTGGAGGCTGCAGTGGGCCACCTACATGGAGGTGCTGTTTCTGGTATGCTCCTTGGCACTGGCACTATGCCTGGTTGTGGGGTGTGTCTGGTCCCCTTCTCCATGTCTCTGGTCCCTGGGCAGGCCCCAAGTTGCTGGTGCCATGTGTCAGGTTGTGGGAGGTGTGTCCAGTCCCCTTCTCCATGCCTCAGGTCACCAGGTGAGACCCATCCTTGGCACTGGCGGTATGCCTGGTTGTGGGGTGTGTCTGGTCCCCTTCTCCATGTCTCTGGTCCCTGGGCAGGCCCCAAGTTGCTGGTGCCATGTGTCAGGTTGTGGGAGGTGTGTCCAGTCCCCTTCTCCATGCCTCAGGTCACCAGGTGAGACCCAAGGAGCTGGCTTGGTGTGCCTGGTTGGGGGAGGGGGGTCCAGTCCCTTTCTCCATGCCCTGGGTCCCAGGGCAGGCCCCGACGTGCTGGCATGGTGTGCCTGGTTGTGGGAGGAGGGTCTGGTCCCTGGCTCCATACCTTGGGTCACTGGGCAGGACCCAAGGTGCTGGTTAGGTGTACCTGGTTGTGGGAGAGAGGACCGGTTCCATTCTCCTTGCTTCAGGTCACTGGGTGGGCCCTGAGGTGCTGGCATGGTGTGCCTGGTTGTGGGAGAGAGGTCTGGTCCCCTTCTCCATGCTTTGGGACCCCAGGTGGGCCCCAAGGCACTTTCCTGTTGTGCCTGGTTTTGGGAGTGAGGTCTGGTCCCCTTCTCCATGCCCTGGGTCCTGGGCCAGGCCCCGACATGCTGGCATGTTGTGCCTGGTTGTGGGAGGAGGGTCTGGTCCCTGGCTCCATACCTCGGGTCACTGGGCAGGACCCAAGGTGCTATCTAGGTGTGCCTGGTTGTGGGAGAGAGGTCTGGTCCCCTTCTCCATACCCCGGGTCCCTGGGTGAGCCTCAAGGTGCTGGCACAGTGTGCCTGGTTGTGGGAGAGAGGTCCAGTCCCCTTCTCCTTACCTCGGGTCCCTGGTCAGGCCCCAAGGTGCTGGTGTGGTATGTCTGGTTGTGGGAGGGGATTCCAGTCCCCTTCTCCATGCTTCAGGTCCCAAGGCTGGCCCTGAGGCACTGGTGCAGTTTGCCTGGAAGTGGGAGTGGGGTCCAGTCCCCAGATCCAAGCCTCCAGTTCCCAGACAGGCCCCAAGGTGCTGGTGGTGTGCCTGGGCCGGAACTAATTTTTTGTCCTTTGCTTCTAACAGAGGGGAACTTCCTCTGGGAACCAGTACTTGACTGTGTGGTTGTTTAAATTGCTACTTTGTTGCTGTTTCCCTAGGGAAGGCTTTCTGTGCAGCTCAGGGTTTAATGGTTGACCTTATAGGTACTTCCAGCTCTCCAGAGACCCAGTGGATCTGGGTTCTGTAGAATCTCTGATCTGGGCCTGAGTTTTTTCATCAAACTGCACCCCGTGCAATTCTGCATTCCTGACCAGTCTCCTCTGAGTGGTCCTGTTCTGATTGGGGGGCAGGTTGTCTGTCCTTGCTGTGTCCCAGTGATCTCCTGGTGTTCCCTCTTGCTCACTGCCCACGCTCCAAATACTTCCCATGGGACCGGCCCGGTGCCGTCCCTTGCTATGACTCACCAGCCTCTGAATGGCTCCCCTTTTTCAGTTGTTCTGGCTCCTCGCTCCTGTGTGGGTCCATAGGAACCCTATTAGTGGTCTTGCTGTCCTAGGGGCCGCCAAGGCCCTCTTCTCTCCTGCTACCTCCAAGTAACTCCATCTGAAGGGCACAGCTGCGGCTTCTGCTGGCTCCTGCTCCATGGTTCATCAGTTCGAGCCTTAAAGCAGCCGTGGCCCAAAACGCTCAGAGCAGTTTTTTCTTTCTATCATCGCAGCTTCTCCCACCTTCATGAACTACATAGGTCTCTCCTCCTCTTCCTCTGAGCTCCAGCGGCCCCTTGTCAAGAGCTGTCTTTATTATAAGGAATGGCATGGGAGCCTGAGGAGTGATACCCCTTGTTCTGCAGGCTACAAGGGAGTCCCATGTGTGTGGCATGGCTTCGTGGAATTTCTTGTTTGTTCACCTTTGGTTGCTTGACAAGGCTTCCCGGAATTAAGCAGCCTAACCTTTTGGCTTAGTGTGGCTTTGGGAAATTCCCTGGAGTTTCTCAAAGGGCATGTTAAAATACATCAAAATTAACTGGTTTATTTAAAGGACATTGTCAGTGCTAAAGGTGTTTTTGATGCATGTTCCCAGTATGGGTTGGCTCGATTTGATTTTGTTATTGATCTTTCTTGTTAGTGGTGTGCATGGACCCATTGTGGCTGTGGTCATGCTCTTGTACGTGTGGAATGAAGTTATTATGTTGGATTTCTATCCACATCCCCCAGGGAGGTGGTGGGTCCTAGTGCAGTGGTGTTTACAACTATTTAATCATTAACCAGTTGCATATTTCTTTGTTTTCCCCCTTCCCACAGTTTCACTTGACTTACCAAGAACATGTTGTTTTCCTAGTAATAATAAGAATAATATAGTGTGTTTTTGTTAGTTTGAGTAGGATCATTTAATTTTTTACTTTGTTCCTTGTGCTGTTCCCGGAATCTCTTGGCAGGGAGATGAGAAGTTTTATTATAAGGATAAATAAGTTAGATAGTAGAAAAACATAAATTTTGATATTAACAGGTTTTGTTTAAATCGGTTTGTAACATAAAATTTGTATTAATAACATAAAATTTAATAGAGATTTATAGTTAAGTTTTATGATAAAAATCGTGGTATAAATATTGTGATTTTGATTATAAATTAAAATGATTATATTATATAGAGTATAAATAATTGTCAAACATAGCTAATCAATGTTATTAAAATTAAGTGTAATATGTATAAGTAAGATTAAAAAGGGGTTAAATTGTAAGTTAAGAAGGTTAAGAATTATGGTGTAAACTAAAAGTCTGATGCTGTTTAAAGCCAAGCATGCTGCCGTTGTATAGTTTCCTGGCCACAAGCCACAGGCTTTGGGGTGAACTACTGATGCATGAATAGATGTTTTTATCACAGCATGAGTGCTTTGGAACATTCTGATTTTTCTTTTTCTATGGAGATTAAATAAAAAATGTTTTGATTAAAAGATAAATCATCATGTAAAAGGTTAAGTAAAAAATATAAATAAAGCAAGATTCTTGTGGTTGTTGTCCACACTTGCACTAGACATCTGTAGTCCGTCTCTTCCTTTTCACCAAATCCATACCACCTATTCAGGTCCAATGAATCCTGCAGAGCTGGTCTCTGGCAGGCCCCTGCTTGGCTGATGTTATATTTTTATAGTTGTAAATAGGTTGATTTGTGGGAAAGAGTGACACTGGGAACCGTTTATTCTGCCATCTTGACTGGAACCCTCACCAAAGTGTTTTGAAAGGTAATTGTACCATTTTACATTCCCATCTGCAGTGTATGAGAGTTCTCATTGCTTCACATCCTTGCCAACACTTGGTATGTGCAATTTTAGCCATTCTAATAGGTAGGTAGTGGTATCTTATTATAGTTTTGGTTTGCATTTCCTAATGACTAATAATGTTTAACATCTTAACATGTGTTTATTTGCTATTCCTATATCTTTGGTGAGACAGCAGTTCAAATCTTTTGACAATATTTTTAAAAATTGAGTTATTTTTGTATCGTGTTTTGAGAATTCTTTGTATATTTTTGGATACAAATCCTTTATTAGATATGTGATTTGAAAATATTTTATCACAGTCTGAGTCTTGTCTTTTCATGGACTGTTCTTCTCCAATTTACTATCACAGCCACCCCCACAGTGTCCGGCCTGTGGTACTGTGAGAAGTGATGTGTAGAATTACGTCCCTGAGACCTTACAACATCTTCAGGAATCGCCCTGTCCTGCAGTCATGTTCACTGAATGTCCTGGGCTAGTATAACCTATTTCCAAATAAGAACACATTCTGAGGTCCTGGAGACCAGAATTTCAACATACGAATTTTTGTGGGACACTGTTCAACCCGTAGCAAAAGGCAATTGCATATAGTTCATCCTGACAAAAACCTTCCCTCTGTCTAACTGTTTTTAGTTCCTGACTTTCTCATACCTTCTGCTTTGGACTGGTTCCTCCAATTCCCAGCCTTTTCAGGGGTTCCTTGGGGTCACACTGGCTGTGTCTCATCACTGTCCTCATCTCTCCATCCCACAGTAGTTTAGAGTTGGCTTTTCTCCCCCGAGTCTTCTACGTCATTTGATGTCCACCCATCTGTCTGCCTTCTGTCTTCACATGTACTGGTCCGTAATTACAGTTATCATCTGGGCCACCAAAGGGCTTTTATTTCTATTTCTGTTCTACGTGGTATAAGGGGTCATCTTTGAGAAGTGGAGAACACCATTTAGAAAGCGGGAATCTCCATGTTCACTTCTCGTAACTGAAATCCGATGATAGATCCCCTCATCGTTTTTTAACTATAGGAAGAACTGTTGTTATTGTTGTTGTTTTTTGTACGACTTTCCCCTCTGGTCAATTTGGAGGTTCTCTGGGGCAGGCTCAGGGTGCTTCGCACGCAGTTGATGTCTCGTTGCTTTGGGCAGCTCTCCGCCTCGGCAGCTCCCTGCCCTGGACCCATCTCCTCAAGTGTGGCTTTGTCTTATCTCAGTAGCTCATCAAAAGGTTAGCACATACTTTTCTTTTAATTCTCCTTGATAGTGGAAAGCTGGATGAAAAATTTAAAGTCTAGTGAAAATAGCAGTACACACTTAGAATAAATAATGACGGCTCTTCACAGAGGCCAAAGTCCAGGACAATGTCGGGGCACTTGTTTTATATTTGCCTCACAGTGAGATGGGAGTTGAAGAAGGCAGTGGGCAGGGAGGCAGGGACAGGCCTGGGACTCGTGGACTTGGCTGAAGCAGAATGGATTCTTTGAAATTATTTGATAACTAAGAGTCTATTTTTATTTGATAAATAGTAATTCTTCTCTAAAGACTTAGCTAAATTTTACATACCTTCATTTTTGTATACATATTTTTAATTACCTATTTTTCTGGAGATGTGGAACTAAATACAAAATCATCCCTACCATCAAAGGGACTTGCATTCTGGTGCAGGGACAGGGGGTGGTGTATGGGGTGGGAGCAAAGGGAACTACCTGGTGGGGAGACTTATTTCCAAGTCCCAGACCGGAACACTGGTGTGACAGCATAGGGGCCTCCTGAAACATTCTCTTGCAGTGTCTGCGGGGGGGGGGGGGGGGGGG
>NW_007732574.1:13711-23433 GCF_000696425.1 Galeopterus variegatus | reverse complement strand
GGGGGGGGGGGGGGGGAGCTGTCTAGATGGAAGGGAGCAACTTTTCAATCCCATCCCATTGTACGTTTGATGTGGTTTCTCAGAATCACACAGACATTCACACAGAGAGACTTGGGGACGCAGCCCAAGGGTCACGTTTTTAGGTGATGCTGAATTCTCTCAGTTACCCTTGTGCCGAGCAACCATCCATACTCAAAAATGACTCCTCTGCTGATACTGCTACAAAGCTTGACAATTCCACCTGAATTATTTCTCTGGGTTCTACTGAAAGCTACGTTAAAATACTAATGTTTCTAGAAGGATGAAGAATAAGAGAGAACCGAGAAAACAGAAGTATTGGCAGATTCTTCCACAGACTTGGGGTGCAAGCAAAACCCCATGTTCGTCTAGTTTACAAGCAAAATTAAGTATAGTCCTGCCTGTGTTACAAGAAATCCAAAATCAGTGGGGATGACCCTATCACCTTTCTTAGGTCTTAGAGTAATTTCATTGCTCGACGTCTAGATAATGGGAAGAGGACCTGGTTCTCAGTCCGTGACTGTCCTCGTGAACATGCTGCTCCTGTTGAAGTTGGCTCTCCTGCTCGTGCCAGCCTGGGGAGTCCCATGGTATTTGTGGGTGGCACTGTTAATTGCTTGTCCAGTATCGAATCCCCCTTCTTACTTGCCAGTGTGGTCCTGATTTCATCGAGGGTAGCATGTACCCCGACCAGGTGTTGCTGTGTTCCCCATTCCTAGTTGACCACACAGCTAGACTGGGATACGTGACCTAAGGAAGAGTGCTGTGGGAGCTTCTAGAACACTCTTTTGTTTTGCTATTAAAAAGAACAGATGGAGCTAGATGGAGCTGGTATCATTTCCCTCCTTATTCCTGACTTAAATGTGGACGTGGTACTATGGACTACTATGGTCAGACAAAAAACTATCTTTTTTGCATTCGTCTGTCAGCAGGGGGCCAGGTCAGGTAGAAGGACCCATTCGTTGAAGTTGAGTTGTTTTTTAGAAAATCTTTGGTCTGGGGTGAACACGATTACTCATCTTTTTGGGAATTGTGAAGATCTGTTCAGAAGTGTTCCTTTATTCAGCAAGGCAGTGTAGTGTCAAGACAATAGAATTTAGATTCGGAACACCTGGGTTTGGGACATGACTACCATTTATTGACCATGTGAAACTGGACAAGCCACTAACCTCTTTGAATCTGTTTCCTCATCTGTGCAATATGAAAATAATGTTGCTTGGTGTCAGAAGGAATTCTGGAAAAAATATTGTGGAGAAAAATAAGTAGGATAATTTTTATTAAAATAATTTGTGTACAGTAAGGCTTTATGTAATATTCATTGTATGACAAAACAATTATTTTGCAGTTGTGGAAAACTAAGCAATTAAACAGCTAATATGTACTGAGAGATTACTTTGCATCACTTACAGTTCTTAGCTTACATGTTAACTCATTAATCATCACAATTACTCTATGAAGTGGTGAGTATTTAGACTCCATTGTCGAGAGGAGGAAACTGAGACATGGGGATTAATCCTCTTTAAAAAATACTCCCTGCTCTGTACAAGACCCAAACTATTTGTCATTTTCTCTCTCCACAGAACACTCTCCAAGTCTCTTTTCTCACACTTTTCTCTGAGGGTAGAGAAAGTAATTTCTCTCTTCTTCATTTGTGGTCTTTTCGCCAGGGCTCTGGACCCCTTCCCTCTGTGTCTCATTAAAACCCTCACTGTCCTGAATTCCCTCTCATTCTGTATTATCCCTAGGTTCCCGTATTTATACGTTTAGTTTCTTACTCATCCAGAAATCTGTAGGAGTCCATTAAAAATAGGAAAACTGTTGACTCTGCTGTCTCCTTTATCTACCTCCTATGTGTATTCATTCCTTTTCCTGTCAAATCATACTAAAAGCATAGTCCGTAACTAGATTCAATTACCGTTTCTTTTTAACCCATGAAATTTGGCTTCTAATCTCCCCTGTCCAAACACAATATGGCAGCAGATCTCCTTGGCAGTCTTTCTGCATTTCCTTCTTGGTGAGATCTGCAATCTCTTCTATCATTTCCCACCCTTCTCTGCCTATCCCAGACTTCTGGCAGTGCCCATCAAGCACGACTGAAATCACACAGTCCTGGGATCATTCTCTCTTTCTAACTTGTACTTTATTGTTTGACCCAATTGCCTTCCTTCCCACCAAATTACTCTTTTCTCACCTTATTTGGTTTTATTTTATTTTGAAAAATTATCACTACTTGAAATTATTGTGCATTTATTTTTCTTTTCTGACTTCTATCAGAACTGTCTTCCTTCTTCTGCTCATTTGTCTCTATGGTTGTTATTTCTATGAGAGGCACACTGGTGGGACAGAATGAAAAATAAGCCAGCTGCTTCTGTGTTTCTAGCTAGAGACTGCATATCTCTTGGATCAAATCTTTTGGTCTTTGGAGGGTCACTTGAGAGCTTCTTTACATATTCTCTTTACATATTCTTCTTTACATATTCTGTCACTACTAGTGGTTCTGGGGTTGTCTGAGAGAACACAGAAAGTGTGGGAGGAAAAATAGACAAGCAAGGTGGTAATTAATGGAGGTGCCAAAAGTGAAGGCCCCTTTTCTCATTGAGATTGAATCAGAGCAAAGCTGGTGCAGGGGAAAGTTTTAAACTGCATAAGAGATTGAATCTTTGATATCAGTGTGCATTGCAGTCTGGAGGCTATTGCAATAGGGCAGGTAAATGATGGCAGGTGAGAGAAGAGAGAGGACTAGGCATTGGCTATGGAGGAGGTACCTTGTGTTGAATGTTCCCCTAAAATTTGATCTCCACCGTAACTATTGAGGGTGGGAAATCCTTTTATGTTAACTGAATGATGGGGCCTTGGAAAGGTGATTAGATTGTAGGACCGTGCAGTGGTGAATAGATTAAAAATGGTGGTCAGGGGCATGGTTTGGAGGGCTTTAAAAGGAGAACAAATGAAGAGGTTGGTCTCTCTCTGCTTCCACCATTTTGCAATGTGAGGGGTCACTGTTGCCACCACTAGACGTGTTTCTTGGACTTTGGACTTCCCAGCCTCAGAAACTGTAAGCAGTAAATTTCATTTTCTTATAAATTACCTAGTTCCATGTATTCTGTTGTAAACAACAGGAACAGACTAATACAGGAGGTAACAGGTGGTTGATTCTGGAATGTATTTGGCGGGTAGAGCAATGAGATTTGAGGTTGGATTGAATGTGAGGGTTAAGGGAAAGAGAGGAATCAAGGATTATCCCCAGTTTTGGGGCCAGAGCAACTTGGCAAATGATGGTGTCATTACTAAGGGAGGAGCAGATCTGGGGGTAAATCAAGTTTTGGTTGTAGATGTGATGTTTCCTTATACGGGATATCGAACCTACAATGTCACTGTTAGAAAAATTACTCATATTATTGTTTTGGATTATTGCACAAGCTAAAGGTAAAAATTAATAGATTATATCAGGGTACTTCAAAAAGTTCATGGAAAGATTCATGTTATCTTTTAATTCTATTTTCCCATGAAATTTTTGAATTAACCTTTTATTTAATTATAGGTCAAATATAGTAGATTTTCTTTTTTTTTTTTATTTTGTCAATATACACTGTATATGATTATTATGGCCCGTCACCGACACCTCCCTCCCTCCTCCCTCTCTCCCCTCCCCCCCAAGAATGTCCTTTCCGTTTGCTTGTTGTCTTTTGTACAAACAGAGAATATAGCAAAAAAAGTCTTTTCTAGCTGGAAGGGTTTCTAAATTCTCTAGATTTAAGAGCTTTCTCTTGGTGTGAATTTTCTGATGTATCAAAAGCTCTGTAAGCTAGGAGAAATGAGGGGTGACATGGGTTAGTTGGCAAGGCTTCCTACATTCATCACATGCATAGACTTTCTCTTGTACTAATTTCCTAATCAGAGATGGCAAATGATTTCACGTTGCCTGCCAAACTAAAAATGTAGTCCTCATTAACTATTTTATGTGCCATGAATGGAAAAGTAATAAATCAATATGATTTACTATAAAATATTTAATAGAAGTACATTGTTATCACTGATTCTAATAAAAATACAAAGATTTGATCAATAGTTATGATATTGTTTTTTATTTGTTTTAGTACATAAAATTGTTCTCTTATTTTGGAAACAAAGCAAAATTATTTCTGACAAGATACAATATGTAGTAGAAAAAAGACATTCAGAAAAATTAGTTATTGAAAAAAATGATCAAATAAAATTATATCCTTTCAAAGTCAGGAAAATATTAGGTTGTAATTTTGGAAGGTGCAGATACTGCAACCTCAACCTGCATATTATACAGCAAGTACCTCTACTAATCTCACTGTTCAACTGGTAGGTAATATCCTGGGTTATTTCCAAATTTTAACTGCACTTATCTGCATGGTCTTTAACTGCATTTCAACTCAACTTCATGCCTGCGTATGAAAGTTATTTTGATCTTTACATTTCAAAACTTGGAAAAATAAGACAACTTATGGCTTTAAAAGTAAGTTCACCATTCAAAAATTAATCCATGTAATTGACAAACATTTATAATGCATCTACTATGTGTCAGACTCCGGGCTAAACAGAGAGTACATATGGGTGATGGGAACCAAGAAGATCAAGACTTTGCAGAGATTACATGATTGTTTTAAGTTCAAATATAAATATAAAGCAAATTTCTATTATATAATTTAAACTGCTTATAGATTTTAATAGTTTATCTATATGTTTTTAAATATTGGGGAATAATTTCATATTCAATTGTATTTTTCTGGTGGGTAGGCCTATGGTTTGATTTAAAATGTCTTTTTACAGAAAATAATATATAATGAATTGATTTAGAGCATATAAGACATGAGGATTTATCTCTGTTTTACAAAATACTAGTCTGTAAACCACAATTAATTCAATTGTGTATATCCTCCCCTTCCTTTTTTTTGGCTACTAAATTTTAAAATTCGACTTGATAGTCTGTGTAATTAAATTCAAATGAAGTTCATTTTAGTTTCTGTTAATAGAATTTTAGGATGACAATAAAATCATTCAAGAAGGCAATATTAAAATATTCACAGCTCAAACTAAAAATCAAATTACAGCACGAACTAAATGGAAAGTCTTTTAGCTGGGTTTTAAAAGTCATTCGCAATGAAACAATAGAACAGCCCACTTAGATTGGAGAACTACACAAAATAAGATTTCCAAACAAAGTGAACATTCAGCTGTACACTGAGTCACTAAATGCTGTAGATGGCATGCTGTGTCCCCTCCAAATTCATATGTTAAAACATAATTCCCAAGATAATGGTATTTGGAGGTGTGACTTTTGGGAGGTGATTAGGTCATGAAGGTGGAGCTTTCACAAACAGGATTAGTGCCATTATAGGAGAGACACTATAGAATTCCCCTTTCCCTTCTCCATGTGAACACACAGTGATAAGGCACCACCATCTATATAAGAGAAAGCAGGCCTTCACCAGACACTAAATCTGCCAGCATCTTGATCTTGGACTTCCCAGCCTCCAGAACTGAAAATAAATTTCTGTTGCTTATAAGCCACCCAGTCTATGATACTTTGTTATAACAGCCTGAATAGACTAAGACACTAGAATTATGCTTTGGCAAGGCATACAGCATGCACATGTATTGTATGACATCACAGGCAGTGTTGTCAGATGTCATTATAGTCAGACTTATTGTCATCTGATTCATTATACCATGTTATACACTCCACAGAAAAATTAAGTCATCTGTAGGGTCATTATAATAAAACTCAAATGAAAATTCAAGTTAGTAAAAATCTCATCCTTTTAAAATTCACTTCCTTCTAATAATTTAATTGGAATATCAAATGAGATAGTTAAAGTAAAATATTAATTTAAAAGTCACTCTGTAATAATAGCAAATGAATGCTAATATGTATGTGTATATCTATATTTATGTCTGTATCTATAGATATAGACACACACACACCATTCCTACTTGAATGTATAGCAGTATGGGGGTACTTCATGGAAAAATAGAATTGAAAAGATAATAACGAATCTTTCCATGAACTTTTTGAAGTACACTCGTATGGGCTTCCACATTATTCATGTCCAAATTTCTTTCTTCCTCCAAAATGAATCTCTGATGATGAATAAGAAAGCTATTCTGCAAGAATTTTCTGGTGTAGGTAAACTATTTCCATGGCTGTCAAGCTGTTATAATCTGGGCCATCTTGTTTGGTTAGAATGTGTAACCAGTTCTTTGGAACCTAGGGGGTCAATCATTAATTCTTGCCTGAGGGTTAGGGTTAAGCTACAACTTCTGGCAGGAGCAGTGAGATTCTGGCTGAGGAACAAGAAATCACACTTGGAGTCATAAGCTTTCATTTGGAGCTGCAATTCTGTTACCACCTTAATACGTGAAACCTAAGCTTCCCAAGACTTTACTAACTTTGAGTATAAAGTTAGGTCACACCAGTTAAGAGAAATTGGTAAAGGGCCACAAAGAATGTTTACATTGTGTAATGATTAAAAATAAAAAACTAGGTCACATCAATGATCAGATTTCATTGTCTCCTCACATGCATAACAAAGGACCTCAGAAATCCAAAATAAATCCCTCCCTCAAGAGTGTCTCACATACACTTAGCAATAGTCAACTGGAGCTCTTCCTTCAGTCAGCCCCTCCATATTGATCCATGGATACACGTAGTTTCCCTTGAATTTATTGGAATGGAATTTTCTGGTTTTGTTATCTGTACTCTACAGCCAGTATGTTTTGTCTGTTACATGAGATTCTCTCAATTCAATGGGGTTTTCACATCAGCAGGAATCTCTTGCTGCAGATGCCTACATGTAACATTCTAATGTGTCTCTGGCAAAGCTAAGGTGAATGCAATGGCAAGTTCCATTTTCTTTTACAGTCATGGTTGAGGACTGCCTGGATGCACAGTCTGGGGCAGAAGGATAGATTGTTCATTACTGAATGCCTGGTACCAAATTGCAGGGTAAGAGACATTATGAAATCTCTATTGGGGTTTTTTGATGAGACACTGCCTTTGCCAGTCTTATTTTTGTCTGTGATCCTACCATACAACTTGTTGTGGCTAGACTCTGTGCTAGAGTCTAGCAGCTGGGCTCAGACTTTAGGTAAAAGAGTAGTTAAAGAGTGCTAGCAGTATATGAATGAATACCTGTGTTTCGAGGGTGAAACTCAAGTGCACACTGGTTTGTACACAGTGAGAAAATTTGACCAAAGGTGAACTTGGTTTGTCCATGTTCTTTTCGAGTTGAGGTTTAGAGTTCAAAACTGTAGACTTAGGTAATGTCACAAGGGTCTCCTTGGGCACACTTATCACCAACCCTGGCCACTTACTTTAAATGGGATTTTTCCCTACAGTCAGTGATTCTCAATCCCAGCTGTGTATAATAATCATTGGAGGGGCTAAAAAAATACCTGGGCCTCAACCTTAAAGATTTAAATTCAATCAGTCTGGGGTGGGGCTCCACGTCCATGGTTTTATCAGTAGGTTCTAATGTAATACCAGTGTTGAAAGTTGCTCAGAGAGATGGATTATCAACCCTGATCACATATTAGAATAAACTGGGGTACTTTAAACATTTTCTCACCTCCAGGGATTATCACTTAATTGATGGGGGATATGGCCCTTTTTTTTCTTTTACGTTTTTGTTCTTTCTCTCTTTTAGCACCTGTGTTATGGTTTTAAAATTATTTTTTGGGGGAAGGGATGTCTTCAGTGTCTTCAGTAGTTTTGAAGAGTTCTCAGTTGATTGCATTATTGAGAATAGCTGCTCTAGAGTTCACAGACTTCGAGGATGTTATGTCTATGACTGTCAGGCTCATAACAGCTGCCTAGTTTGAGCATATTCTTCCTCTTTTTAGAAACCCCATCCAATGACTGCTTCATCAGCTAGGTCTAGAGACAGAAAGTGCTCTGGGTCTGACTCTGCTGTCTTGTCTCTAGCATCAGGCAGACATTACCCTCGGATAGATCCTGAATGTGCTTTCGTGTAAGGCATTTCAGTGCTTCCACATCAGGACAGGGACTTAACTTCTTATGGGGTTCATGATGGAATTAGAAGGTAAGCCTTGACCAGTCCACATTTTCAGGGTGATCTCTTATCTCTGGAGCTTACTATGTCACATATTCTGCAGCCAGCCGAGAGTTTTTCAAAACTCCCTGTTCAGGAAGTTTGTTATTCATTTCTGTGGGAATGTGAATTCTTTATGTATATTGAAGTATGTGGGGAGTATTAGTCCATATCTATTGCTTGTAACAAAATACACGGAACTGGGTATTTTATGCAGAAAACTAAATTTGGTTTTCTTACACTTTCAGAGGCTAGGAAGTCCAAAGTCCAGGGAACACATCTGGTGAAAGCTTTCTTGGGTGGTGCCTTCGGTGATGGCAAGGTATCACGTTGTGAAATGGTGGAGCAGAGAGACCAGGAGACTAACCTCCTCATTCATTCTCCTTTTAAAGCCCTCCAAACCATGCCCCTGACCACCATTTTTAATCCATTCACTATGGCATGGTCCTACAATCTAATCACCTCTTCAAGGTACCATATCTCAATTATCTTAATAGGGTTTCCCATCCTCAACAGTTATAGTGTAGACCAAATTTGGGGGGGACATTCAACCCAAGGCATGGGGGAAAGGGTTGAGAGAAACACCGGCATGTTTCAGGTATTCACACTGTGGCCACAGCACTGCAGGTTCCTTAAGAATGGAAATGAATACTGCAGAGGAGTCAATAAATGGTACCCCCAGGGGAAACTCTCTCTAGCCCCTGAGACTCAGTGGAACTCTTACTTGGACTGGTATGAAAAAATAAATTAGTATATAAATTCCATAACCTACACCAAACTAGAAGTATTAAGATCCCTAAGCAAGGATGGGGTTATGGTCAAAACTGCCCTCCTGTAGCTCCCAATTTGGCCAAAAGGTACTAGCTCTGTGGGTGGTATGTTATTATCTTCTGCTTCAAGCACCAAAAATCAACCAAAAACAAAAACAAAACAAAACACCAAAGAAAAATTCTTAATAAAGGTGAAAAAGATTTGAAAAAAAACCCTGCAAACCCATTACAAAGTGAGGAGAGTTTGCTTCTCCACATAGGTGAAAGACTCAGATATTGTGCCTGTACCACAAACTGGGTTACACAGGAAAGGAAAAGGCATCATATTATTTTCGGTTACTCAGCTCTCAATAGTGCTTACTAAGTCATAATAAAACTAATATTGAATATTAATAACCCAAACTATACAGATATGTTTTGGGCAGGTCGGAAAAGTGTGCATGCGTGTGGTTAGGAAGAGGCAATGGTCTTGTGTAATGAGCACATGGTTTTGCCCTTCATTCTATTATTTGGTGGGTTGGGGTGTTTTTTTTTTTTTTTTTCCCTTTTTTGTCTTTTTTCGTGTCCGGCAACGGATCGCAACCCTCAGTGTCACGCCCGCACCGGACCGGGACCGGCCACGGGATCACAACCCTCGGTGTTGCTCCCACACCTCGCTCAGCCAGTGAGCGGGAACCGGTCTGTATGTGGGATCCGAACCCTCGGCGGGAGCGCCGCACTGTAGCAGTGTGCCACTGGGCCAGCCCAGCTTTCAGTTTTTATTTGTCTAATAAAGTCTTTATTTATCCTCCATTTTTGAAGGATAATTTTTTTTTTTTTGTCTTTTTTGTGACCGGCCGTACCGCACTCAGCC
>NW_007732574.1:0-13687 GCF_000696425.1 Galeopterus variegatus | reverse complement strand
TTTTTTTTTTTTTTTTTTCCCTTTTTTGTCTTTTTTCGTGTCCGGCAACGGATCGCAACCCTCAGTGTCATGCCCGCACCGGACCGGGACCGGCCACGGGATCACAACCCTCGGTGTTGCTCCCACACCTCGCTCAGCCAGTGAGCGGGAACCGGTCTGTATGTGGGATCCGAACCCTCGGCGGGAGCGCCGCACTGTAGCAGTGTGCCACCGGGCCGGCCCCTGGGGGTGTTTTGTTTTATAAATGTTAAGCCATCTTTGATTTCCCATCATATTAAAAAAAAAAAACAACAACATAGAGAGATGTATATTCTTTTTATATGTTTTTAGATTCAATTTCCTATCATTTTTTTACAGATTTTTGAGTCTACGTTCATGAGAGATATTTGTCTGTTCTCTGTTTTGTGATGTCTTTGCCTGGTTTTGGAATCAGGGTAGTGCTGGCCTTATAAAATGAGTTGTAAATTGTTTCATATTTTTATTTCTAAAAGAGTTTATGTATAATTGATATTACCTCTCATTATATATTTGACATAATTTACCAATGAAATTTCCCAGGACTAAAATTTACTCTCTGGGAAGGTTTTCAATTGTAAAAAATTTCTATAATTAGTATAGGGCTGTTCATGTTTTCTTTGTCTTTTTGGGCCAGTGTTCATAATTTGTCTCTTTCAAGAAAGTGTTCATTTCATCTAGGTTGTCTAATTTATTGACATGAAACTATTTTTAATATTCTTTTATTATAATTCTAATATCTAGAGTATCTATACTGATGTCCTGTCTGTCCTTCCCAACATTAATTTGTGTCCTTTTTGCCTTTATCAATTTAAGTAGAGGTTTATATAATTTTGTTTTTCACGGAAAATAAAACCCAGCTTTTGGGTTCATCAATATTCTTTATTGTCTTTCTGTTTTCTGTTTCAGTGATACTCGTATTTATCTTTATTTCCTTCCTTCTGCTTGCCTTGAGTCTCTAGTTTCCTAAGGTTGAAGCTTTTATTAATTTGAGACTCTACCATACATTTTAACATGCTGTATTTTATTATCATTCAATTTAAAATACTTTCCAATTTCCTCTTTGATCTAGTGATTATTTAGAATTTTGTTTTTGAATTTTCAAATATTTGAGATTTTCTCGGTTATCTTATTTGTTATTGATTTCTAATTTAATTCCATTATGGCCACAAAGTATACTCTGTATGATTATAATATTTTCAAATTTGTTGAGAATTGTTTTATGGTCCAAAAAAGGTCTAGCCTGGTGCATGTACAATTTGCACTTAGAACAATATGTATTGTCCTGCCAATGTATGTGTGCATTTGTTTTATTAATGTTAGTGTTAAGTCTATTTTCTCTAGTTGTATGAGTTGCTGACAGGAAGGTTAAAAGTTTCTGATCCCGTTCATGAAATTGACTATTTCTTTGTGTAATTATGTCATTTTTCCTCATGTATTATGAAGCAATGTTACTGGGTCCGTACAAATTTCTGAATGTTATGTCTTCCTGATGACCCATTTATCATTATGAAGTGTCCCTCCTTATGTCTGGCAATACATATTACTTTGAAATGTTTTTTTCTGGTATTAATATAGACACTGAAGTCACCTCAGGCTTACTGTTTGCTTGATATATCTTTTTCTATAAATTTACCTTCAACTTGTATCTTTATATGGAAAGTGCATTTCTTTTTAAATTTTAAGTAATTTATTATTAGCATATTCATTCTCACAAATTGTGATATTTCTTTATGCCCTTTGCCTCACCTATCACTTCCCAAATCCCCTTCCTCCCTCCACATCATCTCTAGTATCCTTATGTTTGTTCCCTCCTTCTAAAAGTTCAACATATTGCTGTGGTCTTTTCTTTCTTTCTTTCCTTCATTCCTTCCTTCTTTCCTCTTTCTCCCCTTCCCTCTCTTCCTTCCTAGCAGCCAGTTATGAGTGAGAACATGTGGTATTTCTGTTTCTTTGTCTGGCTTATTTCACTTAACATAATTTTCTCCAGATTCATCCATGTTGCTGTGAATGGCAGAATTTCATTCTTTTTTTATGGCTGAGTAGTATTCCCTTGTGTGTATATGTATACTATATTTTCTTTATCCAGTTGTCTGTTGATGGACACTTAGGTTGGTTCCATATTTTGGCTCTTGTAAATAGAGCTGCAATGAACATGGGAGTGCAGTTATCCCTTCAACATGATGATTTCCATTCCTTTGGATATATACCCAGTAGTAGTGGGATTGCTGGATCATATGGCAGTTCTATCTTTAGTTGTCTGAGAAACCTCCATACTGTTTTCCATAATGGCTGTGCTACAGTCCCACCAACAGTGTAGAAGAGTTCCCTTTCCCTGCAGCCTTGCCAGCATTTGTTATTCTTGGTCTTTTTTAATAGCGGCCAGCCTAACAATAGTTGGGGTGAGGTGATACCCCAACTGGTTTTGATTTACATTTCTCTGATGACTAGTGATGCTGAGAATTTTTTCATGTACCTGTTGGCCATTTGTATGTCTTCCTTTGAAAAGTGTCTATTCATCTCCTTTGCCCATTTTTAAATTGGATTATTTGTTTTTTTACTGTATAGTTGTTTGGGTTCTATGTATATTCTTGATATTAATCCCTTTTCGGATGTAGAGTTTGAAAATATTTTCTCCCATTCTGTAAGCTGTCTTTCTGCTCTGTTGATTGCTTCCTTTGATGTGCAGAAGATTTTTAGTTTGATATAATCCCATTTATTTATTTTTCTTTTGTTTCTTGTGCTTTTGGGGTCTTATTCATAAATTCTTTGCCCAGTCTTATTACCTGGAGTGTTTCCCTTATATTTTCCTTAAGTAATTTTATGGTTTCAGGATGTATATTTAAGTCTTTAATCCATTTTGAATTGATTTTGGTATATGGTGAGAGGCACAGGTCCAGTCTCATTTTTTCTGCATATGGATGTCCAATTTTCCCAACACCATTTATTGAAGAGGCAGTCTTTTACCCAATGTACATTCTTGCTGTCAAAGGTCAGTTGGCTGAAAATATGTAGGTTGATTCCCAGGTTTTTTATTCTGTTCCATTGATCCAGGTCTGTTTTTATGCCAGTAACACACTGGTTCGGTTATAACAGCTTTGTAATATAATTTGAAGTTGGGTAGTGTTATGCCTCTGGCTTTATTTTTTTTTTGCTTAGGGTTGCTTTGGCTATTCAGGGTCTTTTCTTGTTCCATATGAATATTTGGGTTTCTTTTTCTTTTCCTGTGAAGAATGTCATTGGTATTTTGATGCAGATTGCATTGAATATGTAGATTGCTTTGGGTAGAATGGACATTTTCATGATGTTAATTCTTTCAATACAAGAGCATGGTATGTCTTTACACCTTTTGTGTCCCGTTTAATTTGTTTCAGTAGTGTTTTGTAGTTCTCATCGTAGAAATCTTTCACCTCCTTGGTTAAATTGATACCTAGATATTTAATTTTTTTGTGACTATTATAAATGGGTTTGCTTTCTTGATTTCATTTTCTGCTAGCTTGTTATTGGAGTATAAAAATGCTATTGATATTTGGGTGTTGATTTTGTATCCTGCAACATTACTGAAATTGTTAATCAGCTGTAAGAGTTTTTTGGTAGCACCTGTAGGTTTTTCTATATATAAGATCTTGTCATCAGCAAACAAGGACAGTTTGACTTTGTCCTCTTTGAAATAGATGCCCTTCATTCCTTTCCCTTGTCTAATTGCTCTGGCTAGTACTTCCAAACTATGTTAAGTAGGAGTGGTGAGAGTGGGCATCCTTGTCTTGTTCCTGTTCTTAAGGGAAAAGCTTTCAGGATGATACTGGTGGTTGGTTTGTCATAAATGGCTTTTATTGTATTGAGGTAATTTCCTTCTATACCTAATTTGCTAAGAATCTTAATCATGAAGTGATGTTGAATTTTGTTAAATGCCTTTTCTGCATCAATTGAGATAATCATATGGTTTTCGTCTTTGGTTTTGTTGATGTGGTGTATCACATTTATTGACTTGTGTATGTTGAACCAACACTGAATTCCTGGAATAATCCCACTTGATCATGGTGTATAACTTTTTGATGTGTTGCTGTAATGTGATTGCTAGTATTTTGTTGAGGATTTTTCTGTCTGTCTTCATCAAAGATATTGGTCTGTAGTTTTTCCTTTTTTTGTTGTGTCTTTATCTGGTTTTGGTATCAGGGTGATGCTGGCCTCATAGAATGAGTTTGGGAGAATGGCTTCTATTTTAATTTTTTGGAAAAGTTTGAAGAGAAGTGGTATTAATTCTCTTTAAAAGTTTGATAGAATTCAGCTGTAAAGCCATCTGTTCCCAGGCTTTTCTTTGTCGGAAGATTTCTGATTACTGCTTCAATGTCTTTGCTTGTTATTGATCTGTTCACATTTTCTATTGCTTCTTGGTTCAGTCTTGATAGTTTGTAGGTGTCCAGAAATTTATCTATTTCCTCCAGGTTTTCATAGTTGTTGGTGTGCAATTGTTTAAAATAATCTCTGATGATTCTTCATATTTCTGTGGTATCAGTTGTAATGTCTTTCTTTTCATAACTGACTTTTGTTATTTGGATCTTCCCTCTCTTTTTTTGTTAACCTGGCTAATGGTTTGTCTATTTTATTTATTTTCTCGAAAAACCAACTTTTTGTTTCATTGATCTTTTGTACTGTTTTTTAGATCTCTATTTCATATAGTTCTGCCCTGATCTTGATTATTTCTTTCCATCTACCACTTTTGGGATTGTATTGTTGTTGTTTTTCTAGTTCTTTGAGGCATAGTGTTAGGTCATTTATTTGAAATATTTCCATTCTTTTGACATAAGCATTTATTGCAATAAACTTCCCTCTCAGTACTACTTTTGCAGAATCCCATAGGTTTTGGTGTGATGTATCTTTATATTTATTAGTTTTGAGAAATTTTTTGATTTCCTGTATAATTTCTTCTTGGACCTATAGGTTGTTCAGGAGTCTGTTGTTCAGTTTCCATGTGCTTGAGTAG
Organism: Galeopterus variegatus; assembly: GCF_000696425.1. NCBI lineage: Eukaryota > Metazoa > Chordata > Mammalia > Dermoptera > Cynocephalidae > Galeopterus > Galeopterus variegatus. Next base: position 8,688 of record NW_007732574.1, on the reverse strand, counting down.
TTTCCTTAATTTTGCTTGTTATTGATTTCAAGTTTTAATCCACTGTAGTCTGAAAAGATACTTGGGATGATTTCAATTTTTAAAAATTTGCTAAGATTTGTTTTGTGACCTAGTATGTGGTCTATCCTAGAGAATGTTCCATGTGCTGATGAGAAGAATGTATATTCTTTAGTTGTTGAATGAAATGTTCTGAAGATGCTTTTCAAATCCAGTTGGTCTAAGGTGTTGTTTAAATCTTGTGTTTCTTTGTCTATTTGTTGCCTTAAAGATCTAACACCGAGAGAGGAGTGTTCAGGTCACCCACTGTTATTGTATTTGGGTCTATCTCCTTTTTAAGGTCTAAGAGTGTCTGCTTTACACATCTAAGTGTTCCACTGTTGGGTGCATACATATTTATGATTGTTATGTCCTCAAACTGGATAGATGCCTTTATCATTATATAATGGCCTTCTTTGTCTCTTTTTATGGTTTTTGGTTTGAAGTCTATTTTATCCAGTATAAGCTACCAATAATAGCTACCCCTGCTCATTTTTAGTTTCTATTTGCATGGTATATTTTTTGTCATCCCTTCACTTTTAGTCTATATTTGTCTTTATAGGTGAGGTGGGTCTCTTGAAGAAAGCATATAGTTGAGTCTAGCTTTTTAATCCAGTCAGTCAATTTGTGTCTTTTGAATGGGGAATTTAATCCATTTACATTTAGGGTTGTTATTGATAAGTATTCCTTTACTCCTGTCATTATATTGCTTTTTGTTTAGATGTTTTAAGCATCATTTGTCTCTCTCTTCCCCTTTTATTTTTCATTTTCAATGTTAGCTGGATTTTTGAGGTGACACGATTTAGCTTCTTTCTCATTCGCATTTACATTTTGGTTTTAATGGCAGGTTTTGCTCTTTCTTGTGAATCCGTGATATTGATTATCATTTTTTAGATTCTGGATGCAGGACTCCTTTGAGTATTTCTTGGAGGGCTGGTTGTGTGGTAGTGAACTCCCATAATTTTTGTTTGTCAGAGCAATACACTATATCTCTCTCATTTCTGAAGGATAACTGTGCTGGATATAGGATTCTTGGCTGGCATTTTTTTTCTATTAGGCTTTTGAACATATCATCCCATTTTCTTCTGGCCTGTAAGGTTTCAGTTGAGAAGTCTGCTGTTAGTCTGATGGGGAGGAGCTTATAGTTGACTTGATGTCTTTCTCTTGCTGCTTAAAAAATTCTCTCTTTCCTTGAGTTTTGCCAGTTTGACTATCACCTTGGAGAGGATCTTTCTGGATTGAATCTCTTTGGGGATCTTTGGGCTTCCTAGATCTGAAGGTCTGCATCCCTCCCTATACCTGGGAAGTTTTCTTTTATTACTTACTTTATAAGTTTTCAGTGCCTTTTCCTTTTTCCTCCCCTTCTGGAATACCCAAGATTCAGATGTTTGTAAGCCTGAGGTTGTCTGCTAGCTCTCTTAAATTTTCTTCATTTTTTAAAATTCTTTTTTCCTTTTTGTTGTCTGCCTGGGTTATTTCAAAAAGACCATCTTGGAGTTCTGAAATTCTTTCTTCTGCTTGCTGTAGCCTGCTGCTCAAGCTTTCTACTCTGTTTTTTATTTCTTTCAGAGAATCCTTCATTTCTAGGAATTCTATTACATTCTTTGTTAAGCTATTAATCTCTTTGTAAATTTCCTCCTTCTTATCCTGGATATTTTTTCCTGTTTCATGGGTCTTCTAGCTGATTCTCCTCTTATTTCTTGGAGTTTCCTTAAAATCAGTGCTCAGAATTCATTTTCCGACATCTGGAGTATTTCTTGCTCTATGGGGTTTGGTACTTGAGAACTACCATATTCCTTTGGTGATGTCGTATCTTCTTGTTTATTTTTAATTCTAGTATTTTTACACTGATGTTTGGTCATCTGGTAGAACACACTTCTTCTATCAGTCTGGAGTGGATTATGAGGGAGAAGAATTCTTCCTCATGTTTATAGGTTCTGCTGGTGACTCTTCTTGTACCATTGCAGTTGAGTGTGTGGAGGGCTGACTTGGCTTCTGTTCAGTCAGTGTTCAGGTCCTGTGCACTCACCTGGGTGGCCTGCACGGTGGGTGGTCGGGCCTGTGTGCCCCTCTGGTGCTTGGGTGTGGGTGGGGTCTGTGACTGCATCAATGCCTGGTCATGGCTCAGGTCGAAAATGCATTTCTTGGAAAAAGCATATAACTGGGTTGTTACTACACCTATTCCAACAATCTTTGCCTTTTAACTGGAGTGTTGACTCATAATGTTTACTGTAGTTATTAATATGATAGATTCTAAGTCTACCATGTTATTTTTTGTTTCTTCTTCTGTTCCTCCTTTCTGTCTGATGTCTTCTCACCAGAAACAATAGAATGAGAAGAACGTGGGACAACACCTTTACCATTCTGAATGAAAATAAAGGTCAACCCATAATTCTATATCTTACAAAGATGTTCTTCAAGAATGAAAGCAAAATAAACAGATTTTCATGTAAGAAAAAAAAAAGGAAAAGAGAAAATGGTGTAAAAAAGAGTTAAATTTTCATCTCCAATTATGGGAAATCCATAATAATGATAAAAAGAAAACCTAAAAAATTCCTAACATAATTATATTACTTTGTAAAATGGAGGGAAATATAAAAATAGTCAACTGAGTAGTTTGCATCACTGGAGTGGAGGTGGAAATGGTGGGGTGGGAAGCAGGTCAAGGAGATATTTTTGTAAAAAAATGAAACAAGCAAAAACAAAACTAATAAAACTATTGATTCTTTATTTTTCTATGTAACTTTGACAAAATTAAAGATTAAATTCAGAAAAGAAGTGATAGTAAAAATACTGACTTATTTTCATCTATCAGATTGGAAAAGTTGAAAACTACTGGCAATTTTTCTGAAGGGCTGTTTGACAACACATATCAAAAATGTAAGCTATATTCTCTTATGCTCAGAACCCCTGGTTCTAGAAATTGACTCTGAAGAGTGAAGTATAACTATATTCAGATGAATATCACAATTGTTCTGCATAAGTGGCCATATCAGTTGCCATTTATGAGCATTTACAGGTGCCTTGCACCTTACAGACAGCATCTGAATTAATTTCAGTGACAAGCCAATCAGGTTGATATTATTGACCCCTCTTTTGCATGCAAGGAAAAAGCTCTTTCCTGTTCCTGCTTTCCCTTTTTTCTCTTCACATTCCTCTTCTTTTCTTCCCTCTCCCCTCACTTTTTTCCTCTTCTCCTCCTCCTACATTTTCTCTTCCTGTATGGTAGGAGCCACAGGTTAGGACCTCCTGTCTGGTATGAAGTCTTCCATTCATTTTACGTGTGTGACTGGATTCAATTCAAGGACTGGGAAGGGAGATGAAAGCCCCCTTTTCCCACAGAATATGTTCTGGAATGTATGTTTTGTTAATTTTTTAAAAAAATAAAGACTGTGTCCTCCTGTTTTTCTCAACTGATAAGAACTTGAGGTGAAGGACAGTGGGTGATCAGCCAGCCCCAAACCTCCAAAAGTCCATGTCAGAGAAAGACTTTGTACTCCATAGAACTATGTATGTATTAGTCCATTTCTGTTGCTTATAACCTAAATACCTGAAACTAGGTAATTTGTAAGAAAACAAAACTTATTCCTCACAGTTTTAGAGGCTGGGAAGTCCAAAGTCTAGGAAACATTTCTGGTGAGGGCCTTGGTGGTGACAGTAATGCAGGGGTCTCACATGGCAGAATGGTGGAGCACACACACCCACCCACACCCACCCACACACACACACACACACACACACACACACACACACACAGAGGGAAAGAGAGAGGGGGAGAGAGAGAGAGAGAGAGAGAGAGAGAGAGAGAGAAAGAGAGAGAGAGTCCCTTGTGCTCTCCTTTTAAAGCCCTCAGAACCACACCCATGACCACCACTATGAATTCATTCATTAGGGCATGGTCCTCAGAATCTAATCACTTCTTCAAGGCCCTACCTTTCTGATACCATAATAGGATTTCCCACCCTCAATAATTACAGTAGAGATTAAGCTTTGATGACTTTGGGGAGTCATTCAACTCACTGCAAGGTAGTGAAAGAATGTTGGGTACAGCAAGAAAATAAACCAAATTGGAAATATTAATGTGAACCAAGAATATACATTGTCCATTTAAAATAGTGGCTCAGTGGTAGTAATAGTTTCAGCAGCAGCAATTTTGATCATTTCTGTGTACCTTTAGTGCCCACATTTTCATCTTTTTTTTTTTTTTAATCTACTAGAAGTACTAGCTCTTCTTAAATGGTAGTTGATTACCATGACTTAGGCAGGAAAATTTAGGATGAGTTGGAACGTCTTGCTAGAAAGCAAGGATGATTTCAAACTGTCAAAGCCCAGCAGTCAAAGACCATCAGGCACATATTTAAATTAAAAAAAAATATTGCTGTAGCAAGGGAGAGCACATTCTAGGGGAATCTTGGTGTGTCTGGGTAAGAGAGTTGGTAAAAGCTTATTATAAGATTTCTACTTATGCTGAATCTCCATCTCTGGATTGGATAATATCAAGAAACGAGAAGCAGTTCAGCAATTGACTATCTAGCAATCTTTGCCCAGAAGGGCAGTAGGAATAGAGCTAGATTGGCAATGTCACTGGTAAAAAAGCAAAAGTCACTCAGAGATATTTGTTTTCCTCTGGCTGGATTATGGCTCTGACTATGCTTGTTAGAAACTGTCATCATAGCTTGATAGCCAGCAGAACTGATTTTCACTTTCTCAAGGATATCTGATGCAGTGCTAAAAGAATCAAGGAACCAACTTCAAGGAACTCCTACTGCATAAGTTGAGAGAATCTGAACATTAAGAAGAGAAGGATAATTATGATTATAAAAGTTATGAGGTTATTAAGATACTCAAAATGAAAAGTTAATAAAGTATGCAAAAGGTAGCTGTAATAAAAAGGTGAATATGATAGAATATATTTAACTTTTATTGATTACTAGCTTTCAATTAATACCTACAGACAGATATTTCATAGCTATATGTTAAGAAATGTCAGCCATCTAAAGGTTAAATAAGATATTTCTAGGAAAGCAACACATTTCAAAAGTTTAAAACCTATCTGAAAGGCAGAGAACTAAAAGCCTTTGATGTAACAAGTAAACATTTATTATAAAAAGGGACTCAGCCTAATGCCCCAAGGCTTGGGTTTAAATCACAGTGTCTACATAATCAGGACTCTTGGCTGACCAAGATTTATCAGTTGCAAAATTCTAAAACCTGCCACTTCAGCTGGTCTGAGATGACATCCTTTTTCTTTTGTGAATGGTAAAACTACTTCAGTCCTGGGAACTCTGGCACTACATAAAAGTAAAAATCCTAGAAATGAATAAGCATAAGAATGTACAATAAAATTATAATTCACCTTGATTTCAGTACCTTTGTAACTGATTTAAAGTAAAAGCATAATAGAAATTATTTAAAGCATTGTTTTATTTTTTGTATTTTGTGTACTTTTTAAGAAAATATGAAACAGTAAAATAATAATATTAATTAAGTTGTTCAGGATATTTTATTAAATACGTTTGTAACCAATTAATAACTTTGGAGATATCTAATTTGTTACAGTCTAAGTTCATATTTGTCACTTGTGAGAATACTGTGTGAATATTAGAATAGTGATTGTTTATTCCTCCAAAAATGTTAATTTTTGATGAAGTCATACAATGAACATATTAGGCATTAACTAATAGCAATAAATATTCTCTTTATGTACGACACTTCTCAGATATCAAAGACCAACACAGCAGAGGTGAGGATGCCATAGAAAGGAAGGCAAAGTGTTAGAGAATCACTCATTCATTATCTTTTGAGATGTTTCCAGAACAAAGCTGCTTTTTGAGAGTAGCCTGTCACCTACAACCCTTGAGAACACTGTGATTCCATCAGCTTGGCCATTAATAGGTTATAGGAGCTGATGTTTGTTTTTCTTGGCTTTTCCCTTCTGATCACGAAATGGCACCTGTAGGATCAGTCAGGAAGAAGGAAGAACGGGTAGCCAGGGAGATTCTGCTTAGAGCTGTCCGTAGAAGGGCAGGTGTCTGGGTCAGTTCAATCAATGAGACCCCATACCCATTATGAACCTCTTTATATGGAAGTCATACATAGTAATTCCCTGAAGTTCCCAACTCCAACCCCAAGGGATGTCCTCACTTCCCAGCTAAGAGACAAATTTACTGTCACTTACATCTCTTTAGCCAGAAAGATAAGAGGTTGGGAAAGCAAACATTTATGTAGGTTATTGCCACTCTGAAAAAACTTGGTTTATTTAATAAGAAAGACAAGAATAATGGATGTTAGGTGACCTACAGCATTATCTACCACAGGAATGATCAATTTTCCAAGCCGGGTATTATCTTCCAACTGAGGACAAGAAAAGAAAAGTTGTTCACAGAGGGAAGACTCCCTGGAGATACTCACCCAGGTGAGGACAAGGCAGGTGGAGCAGTCCATCTGAACGCGGGGAGATGGTACCTTTTATGGTTATGGGTTGGCCTGTGGCAGATACAGTCACCAACTGTACACTCTCAGACTCTTGGACTTTACTTCCCTCCCTTCATCCTCGCACACTTCTGTCTCAGAGGAAGAAAAGACCTGCTGTCTGTTGAGGTTGTCCTTGTAGCCTGCTCCGGGGACTCCATCCATCCATTTGCTCTGATGCTCCATCTCTCCTGTCCTCTTGCATTCAGATATTTGTACATTTTCTTTATAAACTATGAAAATCCAACCCTGACATTCAATCCACCATTACTTTTTAAAAAATTATTGTTTCTATTACTAAATACTTAAATGTGTTCCTCCCACCCAGTTTCCTTTCTCTTTATTCAGAAATTTGGAGTATCTCATTTCACTACTTTATTAAATCTCCTCCTGGGAGGACACTCCAGAATTCTCTCTATCCAAATTGAATGGATTGTTTAAAGAAAATTTTTGTTATCACCTTTTGACTTCCTGTTGTAACAGGTACTCTTGACCCCATACTCTTCCTGAAGGCCTTTCCTCTTTGGTTTTCTTTTTTTCAGAACAACTTTCTTATTAGCTCTTCTTCTCTCTTCCCCAACCTGCAGATACCCTGGGGGTAGGGGTAGTGAGTGAGTTCTTCCTCTATAGGTTCCCATGAAAGTTGGTTGTTTCAAGGACCATGGCACCTCCTTCCCTCTTTCTCTCTTGCTTTCTTGCCGTGTGATCTGCTTGTACCTGCTGGCTGCCCTGCCGTTTTCTGCCATGAGTAGAAGCAGCCTGAGGTCCACGCCAGATGCAGCTGTCCTAGAATTGTGAGCCAAATAAACCTCTTTTCATTATAAATTACCCGTCTCAGGTATTCTGTTATAGCAACACAAAAAAGTGGACTCATATACTGGCCATATGATTTGCTTTGGCTAATGAAATGGGAGCAGGAGTGATAGGTGCCTTTGCTCAACAGAACCTTTTTTTTTTTTGTCCTTTTTGAGACCGGCTGCACCACGCTCAGCCAGTGAGTGCACAGTGCACGGCCATCCCTATATAGGATCCGAACCCGCGGCAGGAGCACTGCTGCGCTCCCAGCGCCGCACTCTCCCGAATGCGCCAGGGGCTTGGCCCTCAACAGAACCTTTAAAAGCCGTGAACCCTCTCCCTCTGCCATAACAACCAGCATCGTTCCTAGTGCTGACTTCCCTGTGACTCTAGAGTAAGAATGACATGGTGGCAGAATCCCACTCATCCTTGATGGATGTGTAATGTTAGTGAGAAATAAACCTTTGTTGCTTAAAGACACAGAATTTTTGTTGTTGTTGTTACTGTAGCATAACTGCTCCTATACTGACTGTTACATGCCTGTATGAAGTACAAGACAGATGTGTTTCTTGACCTCTTGGAGCTTATAGCTGAGTGGGGAAGATAAACATTAGAAAGTAATTACATAAGGCTTTTCTGTGGCAGCTCTTTTTATGTCCTTACGATTTAGCACTGGATACCATCAAATGCTATTAGTTCTCTGATAAAAGTTTCTCTTTTGCTTAAACTAAGTTCTTTTAGTTGACACCAAAAAACATTTGTTTCATTTAAGTGGCTCTCAAATATAATCATTCATCAAAATCACCCAGATGGCTTGTTAAAAATTAAATTATTAATTTTATTTTTAATTGACAAGGAATAATTGTATATATTTATGGGGTACAATGTAGTGTTATGATATATATATTTACACATACTCATTGTGGAATGATTAAATCAAGCTAATTAAATTATTAATTTTATTTTTAATTGACAAGGAATAATTGTATATATTTATGGGGTACAATGTAGTGTTATGATATATATATTTACACATACTCATTGTGGAATGATTAAATCAAGCTAAATAACATATTCACCACTCACGTACTCATCATTTCTTTGTGATAAGAATATTTAAAATCTACCCTTTTGGCAATTTTTTTTTTTAAATTTTTATTTTGTCAATATACAATGTATATGATTATTATGGCCCATCACCGACACCTCCCGCCCTCCTCCCTCTCTCCCCTCCCCCCCAAGAATGTCCTTTCCGTTTGCTTGTTGTAACAACTTCAAAAAAGTATAGTTGTTATATCTTCTTCCCCACCCCCCCGCGGTTTTTCTTGTGTGTGTTTGTGGGTGAATTAATTTGATTATTTTTTATCTCCCACCAATGAGTGAGAA
>NW_007732573.1:106719-128425 GCF_000696425.1 Galeopterus variegatus | reverse complement strand
GGGCAGAGTGAGGGAACAGAAGAAGGGGGAAAGGAAAGAGAGAGACAAAATAAAATGAAGGTATAAAGAAAATGTCTGTATCCTCTAAGTGAGCAGGTAAGAAATTCATTTCAGTAAATGTGTTGGCAAAAAAAAAAAAAAAAAAAAAAAAAAAAAAGGGGGAAAAAAGAAAAGAGAGAGGGAGGGGGCAGAGTGAGGGAACAGAAGAAGGGGGAAAGGAAAGAGAGAGACAAAATAAAATGAAGGTATAAAGAAAATGTCTGTATCCTCTAAGTGAGCAGGTAAGAAATTCATTTCAGTAAATGTGTTGGGAAAAAAAAAAAAAAAAAAAAAAAAAAAAAAAAGGAGGAGAACAGGAAAGAGAGAAGGAGAAGAAGAAATAGATTATATCAGAAGTTTAACAGTGCATATAATTGCTATGGTTGATAATGAGAGACACCACCTGAGTTTTTATATTACTGCTGGGATCAGTATGACAGGAACAAAAATTGTCTACATGTAAGTGTTCACAGCTTTTTCTCCTCTCAACCCCTTGTCCCCACTGTGTGTTTGCAGATTAGGCTCACAGGGCAGATGAATAACCAAGAAAGACAGATATAGATTTATTTAAAAAAAAACAAGTCCTACTTGCAGCAGAGAAAAGAGAATGGTGTAGAACAGGGGTTGGAAAACACTTTCTGTGACGAGCCAAGCAGTAGATGTTTTAGGCTTTGAGGGCCACATATAATCTCTGTCACATATTCTCTTTTATTTTTTTGTACACTTTCAAAATATAAAAAAACTTCTTAACGTGAAATCTGTACAAAAATAGGTTACAGGCCAAATTTGGCTAGAAATGGGAGAAAGAAAGAGCCAAAGAACCTGAAGGCCTGCAAAGAGTTTTAGTTGAGAGTTAAAAGTGAGGAACGGGGAAGGGAGAGATATCGGAGTAGCTACAGGATGAAAGATAGGGAGAGATTTGGGATTACTAAAACTATAGCTGTAGGTTCTGAATTAGATCTCCTTTGATGTCCTTCAAGAGTTACTGGATTGAGTTTCGTTGAAGAAAAAAAGAAGAAAGCAAGACTGGGTCATGTGGACCCCAGTTTATTTGGGTATCAACCGTGTAGTCTATACCTAGACCATACAACCTTGAGGACAATTAGGGAAGGGTGGGTGACCATTTGCATGGTATTTGGCCCTCAAGTCAATGCCTGGTTTCATGATTGGGACTCAAAGACCATCTGTTTCCTTCTTTTCTTATTGTTGCTACTGATTCCTGGGGCTCTGTTATTTGTGCTAATGGAAAAGGCTTCTATTGTTCATCAATTATTATAGCTCTTTTAGGTTAATGGTTCACTTAGCATCACAATTCTCTATACTGAAGGTTTCTGATCAGTCTCTAGGCTAATGACCTGATGCCAATTACAACAATAACAATAATAATAGTCTGAAAGTGGCCTCTGTGCTGTTTTATGTCATTTATCCCCCCCCCAATAACCTTTATAGGGAGGAAGCTATACCCTATAAAGGAAGTATTCCTGTAGATGAGGAAACCTAGGTTTAATGCATTTAAATAACTTATCCAAGGCCAGAGCTAGTCAAGGTCAGATTTGTACACTTAAGTGTGACACAATATAGTCCCTTAAAGACAATCTCCCTAATGACTAGAAACCAGTAGTGTAGATGCAGCCCAGACCCTTTAGCTGTCTCACTTTCCATGCGTTTCCAGGAAGGCTGGGGCAGCCTTCATTCTTTGAGTCCTGAATCAGATTTCAGGCCCCAGGTCTAGGGAGGCTTGGGAAGATGATCTGCTTACAATTTCCAGTAACTGGGCCAGTCCTCCCCTAACCCTCTTTTCCTCACCTCTGATTGAACCTCTCTCCCTGAGGCTTTGTAGGTATCTGTGTACAAGGTGATCCCACTATGATGTTTCTACAGCTGAATTTAGAGATGGAAGACATCTTAGAAATCATCTAGTCCAACCACCTCCTTTGACAGATGAGGAAGACCACATGTTCAATATGAATACATTTTGGCATTCTCTTATAGTTGGCTCATTCCCCAAGGACTGTTTTAAAAGATATATCTTCTTTTCAAAAACTTGAGATACTATTAAATTGGCTAGAACTCAAATGATCACATCCTGCCCACAATCTCTCTCTCTTTCTCCACGTCTGCTCTGACTCTCAGAGATGGAAGACGCTACTCTGAGACGGTTCGGCACAAAGGGCTTCTGTGCTCAAGCCAAAAGTCTAGCAGCGCCTGAAACTGCCACAGGATGGCCCACCAAGGAGAGCATTTTGAGACAGTGGTTCCTGGGTAGTTGCTGGAAGACAGCCAGCAAATAGCTGTGGCTTTGCCAACCACCTTCAGGAGTCCCATGGACTTGAATCTGGCCATTGCTTGGGGAGAGATGAAAAGGGGCTGAAAAAAGGGAATGTGAGTAGAAAGTGGAAGGAAAATGAGAACTATCGTGGAAACAATAATATTGAAATGTGGATTAACCACCATTGTAAATAAAATACGACCACATGTTATATCTCACAATAGGATTTTTCTGTCTTGTGCCTACTTTCAGATTCCAAAAGTTTTTAATTAGGATGAGACTCAGAGCCCTTTTTCAAGAGATGGAACACCCCGGGGCTGGGTGGGTGCTGCACTGTGCTGGGGTCAGTTGGTCTTTGCCTTTCCTTTCTTCTCCTTTCTGGTGCATAACCTTTGAAGGAAGAACATATGTGGAAGAGCTATGAGTCTGGTAAGGATACATAAATTGTGAAAACGTCATGGTTCCAGACACAACTGGCTTCACATCAGAAAAATCTTTCCAGGGTAAACATTTTGTTTAAATATTAAATTTAAGTAAAGCCAGACACAAGAACACAGTCTAAACAGCAAAGAAAGGCAGCAATGTCCTCAAGTGAGAGGAAATTGATAAATGCTTCCCCAGGCCAACAGACCCTCCTGACACAGAATGATGGCTACAGATACAACGACCCCTGAAGTCTTTCATTTTTCACATTTGATGCACTGCCTTCTGCTGTGAAATATACACACCCCAGTTTTTTTAAGCCTTAGCCTTTGTATTGATAGTAGAAATGAGTACCCTGTTTTTACACATTAAGATTTTCTTCTCTAATATATTTGTTTCTGGCATTACAAAATTGTCACCTTAAAAAAATCAGTACTGTAAAGTCCTTAGATTTTGCTAATGGGGAAGGAGAAAGAGTCTAAAAACAAGGAAGGATGATTTTTCAAGACGTCTCCAAAGCAACTCCACAAATGAAGGCATAATGTTTGATTCTGACCTTGTCAATCTTGTATTTGATTTATTCCTCTCCATGAAGAAGGCTTGAAATATAGATTCAATTTTTCATTAATCAATTTCGTGTAAAATATATTGCATGTAACCGGTAAAAGTTAATACTGTTTGTCATGTACTTTGATTTACTGTTAACCTTCAAGCAGTCATCAGTGTCTGCCCAATCCCTAATGGTCACCAGGAAAATCCTATTGAGGGCAAGCTTGCTTCATTACAGGGAATAAAATAACACAAATGACTCATGAACTAATTAGTTGTGTAAATACTAGCACTCTCAGGTCAGTACAGATCTGTATTGAAACCAATTTGATATTCTTCAGCACCAGGGATTTAAGTGAGAGAAAACCAGCTAATTTTAAAAGTTGGAGAATAGGCTCTACTAGGAAAGCTAAAAGAAACAAATCACTTATCCTGGAGAAGATAACACCAAAGAATATTCTAATAAAGGTCTTCCTGTATATATGACAAGCAGAAGAGGTGGTTGGGGCAAGGAAGAAAGATCAAGAATAAAATGAGACCAATATAGTGATGCAGGGGTTCAACACTATAATTGGGAACTGAATTCACTCATTCACTCATTCAACTCATTCAATACAAGGTGTGCACTCTCAGTGAGACACTGGCTGGGTGCTGCATCATTGCAGGCCAGGTACCCACCTTCCTGTGATGATTTCTGTGAGGTCTTATCTAAAGACAAAGGGATAAAATGAGAGACAACCTATTTAACATTCCTTTCTTCTTTTTTGAGGGAAGTAGAGCAGGTAGAGTGCAACAGGAAAAGAGCAGTATTCAAACTTGGAGCAGTTGTGGAGTAGGTTCTGAGCTAAGACTGCCCATGAGTTACAGCTGTTCACCCCTCAGACAGAGCACGTGTGGGTTTAGGAGGTGGTGGGAGACAAAATACAGGCATGAATTTATCTCTTCAGTCACATTTGTCTAAACTGATCCTAGCAGCATCTTCAAATCACAGCAAATAAATAACGATTTTAAAAGTATGTGTATTGCCAGATCAGAATGTTTCCAAATTTATAGTACTGCTTGGGACAAAGGAAAGAACACCTTTCCTTGGGTGGGGAGGACTAGGTGGTCTCACATGTTGGTGGAGTACATGGCTGCATTTGGAGTATGACTTTTTCTATTTTAAAAAGTTTACTTTTCGGGCCTGCCCGGTGGCGCACTGCTACAGTGCGCCACTTGGGAGCGCGGTGGTGCTCCCGCCAAGGGTTCGGATCCCACATACAGACCGGTTCCCGCTCACTGGCTGAGCGAGGGGCGGGCGCAGCACCGAGGGTTGCGATCCCGTTGCCAGTCCCGGTCCGGTACGGGGGCAACACTGAGGGTTGCGATCCGTTGCCGGACATGAAAAAAGGAAAAAAAAAAAAAAAAGTTTACTTTTCCCTTATAAAAGGAACACATGCTCATTATGTACAATTTGAAAAATACACTGCCAATATTTTAGTGAATTTTTTAAAGATATAATTTTATGGACATTGGAAGGTTCTCTCCCTATATACACCTACCCCCAAGTCTCTAAGAATGAAATTCCTTCATTACACTCTTTCCTGGAATTTGAGAAGTTCACAATCAAAATCAAATAGTGGGTTGGTGAGAAATAACATTAAAAGTTACCTTGTTATTAGTACCCTAGCTTGAGTTAGTTTATTAATTTAAGCCTAGAGAACTGCCTCTAGTAACAGAAGCCACAGAAAGGCTCAGGCTGCCGAAGGCTCTGGGAGGAGGACAAAGTGAGCTCCACCAGCTGCTATGAAGTTAGCTGAGGGCCTGGCTCTAGTGGGGACCTGGCAGCCTGAGATGGTTCTTTTGGCAATTATAGATATCTTTGATGGATATGGTGCCCCAAAACCTGGCAGCATCATGAATGGAAATGTGCACGAACCCCAGGATGGAAAGCATTTTGGCTAGGACCATTTGCTTATCATGACCCTTATGGGACCCAGGACGCTTTTGAAGCTATATAACAGATGTTCTCACAGCATATGCTACATCAAGAAATGCTTGTAAGGTAGTTCAGAATTTCCACTTCCCTCTCTAGAGCTGATTTTGGATTTCTTTTCATAAGCATTTTAAAACATGTTCCTCTTAAACCGCCTCTTCCTTAGTACACGTGTTCACACATGCATGAGAAGTGTCAGTCTCCAGGGGGAGCAATTCTGTACTGCTCCATCAGCATCTTTGCAAAGTCTACAGAAAGCAAATTCTTAAATTCTTGAAATGCTTTTAACAAAGACTTTCCTTTTTATTCTGAAAGAGGACTCAGTCTTCACTTTATTATCAAAATGCATTAACAGAAGGGCCTTATAGATTGTAATTCATCCTTTCTGAAGACAGCCACTACTCTCCTTTTCTTTTTTCCCCCCATTCTCTCTGTGACCCACACTCTCTGCTTCTTTTATTCTCATGCATCTTTCTTTTCCCACAGTTGTATATTTTTCCTTCCTACCCATGACCATGGCCAGCACACACAACCACACAGTTTGGGCTCCTTAAGTAAAATTCAGGAAGGTAAACAAGAATCCCTATCTGGAGGCATATCCCTAGCCACACCTGATAAGAGGTTTCACCCCAGCACCCTTTCACCTCTTCTCCAGACCTCTACCATGAAACCTACCACACTAGGAAGCCTGGGGACTTGCAGGTGGTTCCTGATCCAGACCATCTGTGGAGGGCTTGGAGAGGACCATGAGGGTAGCAATGGTTGAGAGAGGACAGAAAGGGGAGATGCTTTTATTAGAATAATAGCTAACACTTAGTAAGCACTTGCTATATTCCAAACACTGTTCTACATGCTTTACATTAATGTAGCTTTCATACTTAAAAGCAGAGAAGGCACTCCATGTCCAGACCCTTTTATTTATATGACCGGCATGAAACTACTTTAGAGGAAACCCTCTCTCAACCAAATGTTGGAATGTTTCTATATTTGTAAAAAAATAAACACACACACGTGTGTGTGTGTGTGTGTGTGTGCATCAAACTGTCCAAAGAAAAAAGGCTAAAAGCAGAGAAAAAATAGCACCAAGAAAAATGCTTCACATACCCTGACTGAGGTTGTATTTCTTTACATGTATACCCTCCATGGGGCCTTCCTTCCTTCCGTACTATAACAAAAGGCCCAAAGGTGAAGTAAGGAATTCTTTAAGAGGAGATGAAGCAAGAAAAACAATTTAGTAACTAGCATTTTAAATTCAATTTACGGTTTACTCAGAACATTTACTTATGTTATCTTACTGATCATCATGACAACCCTGAGAAGCAGGCGTCACTTGTATCACAACCATTTTACAGATTAAGAGTACTAAGGCTTGGAGCAGTCCTATCACTTGCTCAAGCCACACACCAAGTGTTCCAGTTATCTACTGCGCTATAACAAGTCACCTAAAATTTAGTGACCTAAAAAATCAATTTGTAATTACTCATGATTCTGTGGGCTGGCTGGGTTAGCTGGGAAGCTCTGCTCTACACTGTGTCCACTGTGAGCTTGCTGAGGCTGGACCAACCAAGATGGCTTCACTCTCATGTTTGTAGGTGATGGCTGTTGACTGGGGCACCTCAGTTCTCCTCCACATGTCTTCTCATCCTCCAAGTCCTCTCTCCTCATGGTCTCTCCAGCAGGATAGCCAAACTTTTTTTTATATGATGGGCTTCCAAGAGGACACACAGGGAAACTGCCAGGCCACTTAAGGGCTAAGCCTGGAAGTTATACAGTATCACTTTTGTTGCATTCAATTGGTCAAATCAGGCCATGGGGTCAACCAGACTCCAGGGAAAGAAACTCTTTTCAAAGAAGCCACATGTGGTTATAGGAATAGCACGAATTGTGAGCAGCTATATACTTTGGTCTGAATGCTTATGTTCCCCCAAAACTCGTAGGTTAATACGCAATTACTGATGTGATGGTATTAGGAGGTGGGGCCTTTGGGAGGTGATTATGTCATGAGGGTGGATCCCTCATGACTGAGATTCATGCCCTTATAAAAGAGGCCCCAGGGAGCTGCCTTGCCTCTTCCACCTTGTGAGGACACAGTGAGCCAGGAAGCGGGCCCTTACCAGAGACCAAATCTGTCTGCACTTTGATCATGGGTTTCTCAGCCTCCAGAACTGTGAGAAATAAATTTTTGTTGTTTATAAGCTACCCAGTTTATGATATTTTGTTATAGCAGCCCGAATGGACTAAGACACTATTTTTTTCAGACTATCTACCACACCAAGAAAGGCATAGTTGGAACTCAGAAAGATTAATGACAATGCCATTATTCCTCTAATTATTTAATGTTTAAGTCTAGGGTTATTATTTCATTATAGACACATACACGGGTACAGAAAATTAGTTCCCTACTTATTCTCAGGTGATGTTGGCATCATTGCAACTCTGCCTCTATGTGTCCTTTATTTGGAAAGCAGAGATGAACCTAGGCCTGATATATAATTGTTAATTTGACATACTAATCTGCCTACCGCTAATGTTATAAGGACTTTAAGAGCAGGGCATGAAAAGACAAAGTATACCCCAAGAGGTTCTGATACCCCACCGATTGGCTGAACAATGGATACTTGCTGACAAAAGTTAATTGCAAAGAGCCATGTAGTGGCAAAAATCACTGGAAGAAGGTTGTTTATGTGACTGACCCACAGCCTTATTGCATTTTTCAGCTTGAAGGCACACGTAGTGGTCATCCAGTTAAACCCTCTCTTTAGATAGGCACGTTGTTACATCTGAGATTTTGTTAGGTTATGAAACTCCTCCAATGCCTAACTCAGCTAACACACCCAGTTGTCTGGAGAAGGAGCAGCTTGCATGTGCACGTGCACACACGCATGTACACATGCACAGTCCTACCACTAAACAATGTTGTAGAACAGCTATTTTAAATAAGTAAAAAATTTAAACCCTCTCTTTAGATAGGCACGTTGTTACATCTGAGATTTTGTTAGGTTATGAAACTCATCCAATGCCTAACTCAGCTAACACACCCAGTTGTCCGGAGAAGGAGCAGCTTGCATGTGCACGTGCACACACGCATGTACACATGCACAGTCCTACCACTAAACAATGTTGTAGAACAACTATTTTAAATAAGTAAAAAACATTTTAAATAAGTAAAAAATTAAGTTTGAGACTTTTTTTTTCTTCAGATTTTCACAAATCTCTTGAAGTAACTGGAGCCCTCATGGACTGTCACAGCCTGAGCTGTTGTCACTAGGGCTTCACAAGCAGTCCCCAGGCAGCAGTGGCTGTGATTTTTCCACCTCCCTTTGCAAAGGCAGGCATGATGATTCTCTTTCTGGCTTGGAACCATCATGAAAGGTATTTCACTCCTCTGTGAAGGTAGGCCTGGTTTACAAGGGACTTTACAGCTGCCTTCCAGTTGTTTTATGTGTCTCCCCTGTTAAACTGGATGGGATAACAAGAAGAAAGTCACAGAAGAGAAGATCCCTGGGTGAGGGTGCAGGGACTAGGTTTAGGGAAGGGAAATCCAGTTTGACATTTAATAATTAAGGGTCAGTTTAGCTTGCTGTTTAAAAAAATTATTTATAATAACTTAAAATTTATTAAAATAATAAATGTATGTTAAAGAATATTTTTATAAGAACCCCCTGAAATCATTCATATTCCTCCCTAATAAAAAAGGAATGGCTTTGTTTTTGTTTTCATATAATAACTTAAAATTTATTAAAATAATAAATGTATGTTAAAGAATATTTTTATAAGAACCCCTGAAATCATTCATATTCCTCCCTAATAAAAAAGGAATGGCTTTGTTTTTGTTTTCATGTAATTTAGTAAGTTTTGTAGTAGAATCGAGGGTCCAAAGCAGGTGGGTAGTTTCCTTGACAGAGTGTTACTCTTCTTGTTAAATATCAGTCATAATGAAACCTTAAGCAAGACTAATTGGGCTAACAATTTTAAATATTTTAACCATGTCAGCTGACTTTAAAGAGAGAATCAACAACAAAAATTATAAGAAGAGCATGTAAATTCAAAAGATGTTCCTACATCATCAGCATTAACTGGAAGTACTTAACACTTGTTCTATAAGAGAGACAGATTCAAAAAATTTATTAGTTGAAAAGTCAGGTGTAAATGGGGAGGGAAATCAATGAACATATATTATACATTTTGGGAGTTATTTAAATATTTTGCCTATTCTGTTAAACAGACTGTACTAGAAAATATTCATCTGGGAGAGGAAATAATGTCTACATACACATAGAGTCATATACTGAATAATGTTAAACAAATAAATAGTAACTAACAGATATAAATAATTACATCTCACGGGTTCACACACATACACACAGACACATCACTCTCATCCTTCACTATCTGTCCGTAGCCTCCAGGGTAAAATCCAAGCTCTTTCACCAGACACACCACACCTTTCATGTCGCACTTCCTTCCCACCTGTTTGCCTCATTGTCTCGCCCTGCAGAATCCAGAACTACATGACTTCCTGTAGTCTTTAAAAGCACTGAGATCCTACTCTCTGGTATCCCTTATCCTCAGCTTGGAAGACCCATCTTCACCATCACTTGGCTCAGCTGATGCCCATGCTGGCAGATTCCAGGTCCCTTCCTGGCCAGCCAATACTGAAAGGCCATCTGCCCTCTAGCCCAGTTTCCTCACCTGCATGTCTGCCCTTCACTAGACTAGGGCTTCTGGAGGATAGAGGTGGCATCTTTCATCCTGCCTTCTCTCCACCACCATCTCACCCACACTTGGCACATGGTAGGTATCCGATAAATATTTATTCAATGAATAAGGTCATATCTCAGGGGTCTGTAAGAACTAACAGTTTATCTGACAGGAACTTGCAATAGATTTTCATGTTTAATCCTCACAACAGCCCTATAAGGTGGGAAGTACAAGTCCAAAGGCCCTTTTCCAAATCTCTTGGGGTTAGATATGTTTAGGATTTCAGAAATTGCTGTATTTTAGAGAAGTAGTATTAACAGTATATGATATAATATCCCCAGAGGGATTTGAGGCAACACCAATAATCAAACACACACAATCACTGCTAATCAAACGTAACTAGCCACACATATGAATAATCATACTAACTGGAATAAATAAGGACTATAAGTAGACTCTAGTCAGTTCAGGTCAAGTTTTGCTACCTACTGACTTTGCAGCAAACTTATGAAAAAGCCATCAGTTTTAGAGCTTTTTGGATTTCAAATAGGGGAGTAAGAACTTGCACAATTATCCCTACATATTTCAGAAATGAAGAGAAGGGGCACAGAAAGGTTAAGTAACTTGAGCAAGCTCATATAGCTAATAAATTAGGATTTGATGCCTGACTCCAGAATTCTACTAGTTAAAAAAAGGTTGTTATGTAATATTTGATATACAAAAAGAATATATGTGACATATAAGTTAATGCATAATAATTAAAGTAATAAAATAAAAATGAACTTACCATTTAACTTAGAGATATAAATTCCTAATCATAACTCCCAGGCACACTACCTCGGGGCAGGCTAAGGCTATGTTATTTATGACTGTGTTATATAGGCTAAGTTTTAATGGCTTTGAATGTCAGCTTCTTGGGTGGGGCCCAGGAAACCACACAGCTGTGACACCGGTCAGTCTTAACCAGGGGAAATTAAGTCCTTTTATGCATCAACGGACATATGACGGGGAGAGAGGATGAAATCATATTGCTTCCCAGATGTAAAAATGATGCGATTTGAGGTATACATGAATGAGGGCTCTTTTACAAGGCACCATGGGTAAAAATGTAACAGTGTGTAAGATCAGAATGGACTGGTGGGTGCTGTTGTTATAGGCCAGCATAACAAGAATACCAAGCTATTGATCTGAACTGCTGGGCCAATTAGAAGGAATTAGAAAGGAAGGTTTGACAGGTTACACACAGACTCAGTGCCTGGGACCCTGACCAGCAACTGTACAGTGTTGTTATCTGCAGATAAGGACAAAACCCAAAATGGCCTGCCTTGTTTAATAAGATCTCACTTTCAGAGGTCTTCAGTTGACCTAAGGAATCATCATCTCACCTGGATCAAAGGTTCAGAAGATGAAAGAGTTTTGACCTCAGCAAAGCGGAACTGATTTTGTGAGAAAGTTATTGATTAATGGACCCTCATCCTGAGATCAGACATCCCCAACCCTACCAGTTACCAGCCTCTCCCAGACAGCTTGCTCTAGAAGATATGGGCAAGCAGAGAGGTCCAACCAAGACCAGGGCTAGATTAGGCAATGGAAACTAAGAGGTCTCTTGGGAGGAGTGAGGGTGTGTGTATGCGTGAATATGAATAAGACTCCAGAAAAATAAATCTTTTGAAAAAGAATCCTTTGTTCACAGAATCTTATTTGACCTATGAACACTCTGTTATTCTCTGACTGGTGGGGGAGGAGCAATCCTGATTTGACGGACCGATTTGACCAGAAGTAGCCAGTAATCATGTACTAGCTCAGAAAGCTATATTGCTGCTGACCCATTCTATCTTTAGCTATTCCATCGTGATCGCTGATTTAAAGGTGAAAGGGCAGACACATGCTTTGAACAAAACTAGATGACTGAGACATCTATTCCCCAAAAGAATCCTAGCATCACTATGGAAAACACACACACAAACATGCACTCACACATATGTGGACACCTTAGTTGTATTCTGTGGGTATAGACATTTAAAGAAAGGAGAACTATAAACTCTAGAGCAGAGAGCTGAGTTGGTGACTTGTTCCATTCACATAATACTCAGAGAAAGCTGAGAAAAAGAGAAAGTAACTGAAGCAACAGAGTGAGTAGTTGCCTAAGAGTCACTTGCACGAAAACAGATGTTTATATCTAAACATATAAACAGTGTTTATACCTAAATCATAAAAAAGTTAAAGGGAAAAAACCCAAAACCTTCCAAGTGCGTGTAGCTGAAGTTATTTCCAACTTTTCATTACAGTCACGGGTGAGTTTTGGGAATATCTCGTATGAAGGGAATCCTCTTTCTATTGGAAATCCTGACAGTCCTTGGAAGCAGGAAAAGGGGTCAAGCTTGAAGTATTTGACACATCCTCTGTGGCACTTTGTCAGTGAGGATCCCTCCAAGGAACTCTATTTGGGAGTAACCATTTGTTCTTTTATTCAACTAACATTTGGATTACTACCTCTTTTCTTGTGAATTTGCTCAGCAGCATTTCCTCCTCTTTCCCTTCCTTTTCTCCCCCATCACATACAACACACAAACTACATCAGTGCCCCATCCCTAGATGATCAGAGAACTAGCTCCCAGCAGTTGCTTCTCCCTACTGAAAGCTTTGGGAGGACTGCAGATTGCTCAGGGCTCCCCTTACAGCGCCGAACTGCCTATTGTGTGCATTGTACCCAGAAAGCTGCAAAAGAGAGGATGATATTGAAGCTCTGGCTTCTTATAAATTCAGCCTGTTGTGTCTGAGCACAATTTCTGAGACAGATGTAGCTTGCTGATGCATATTTGGCTGCTGCTAAAGTGTGGTCTGTGGACCTACAATGTCTGGGACAATACGTGGGAGCTTGTTAGAAACGATGAATCTTAGGTCCCACGCCAGAAATGCAGAATCAGAGTCTTCAATTTGACAATATCTTCAAATGACTTCTATATACATCAAAATTTCAGAAGTGTTGGTTTATGCTATTTATTTTATTTAAGAAATATTTATACCAATTACTATAAGCCAAGCACTCTTAAAAACACATTTTTCAAATAACTCATTTACTTCTCAAAACAACCCCACTCATAATTTCATGCTAAATGGATACTATTATACCTCCATTTTACAGATGAGAAATCCAAGGCCTGAAAGTGCTAAAGACTTACCTAAGGTCATACAGCTAGAATGGAATGCAGTGGGGATAATTGCATATAACACTGTATATAATGCTATGCAGCCTTCCTCCTGAAGACATACAAGAAATAAATGGAATAGATTTTAAGGATGGAAATTTTGTCCCCCCACCAACACGTGCTTAAAACAACAACTATTCTGGAAGCTACAGATTATAGTAGAGATCCTCTGCTCCAAAAGGACTGTTAATTCAGGAAGGGACACAAAAAGTGAAAGCTTTTCCCATCGAATGAGAAGGCATCCAACATAAGCAAGAGCACAGCTTACTAAGTAAAGGGCACTCTACTAAATAAACAAAAATCATTACACTTTAGTGATGCATTTAAAAGCATTTTTAGAACATTTTGAAGGTCCGTCTGAATGGAAAAGTAAAAAGATTTAACCCGTATACCTGAGAACCTTAGCTTGTTAATGCCCACACTACATATTAGAAAACTGTGGGGAAAAAACCAGGAGATTTAAAAAATGTTACTTTTCTTGTCAAAGTCAGGTCAAAATACTTTAAAACCAATTGCAGACCACCTGCAGAGCTGGGCCTCTGGCCTTATGGAACTGTTCATGTGGTGATGTGACTTTGGCCGACCCAACCATTCACCTACTTTCTTTTCTAGGCCTGGCCTCCTTTTGAAACACTTCACAGCTCTGGTCTTCAATGTGCCCACAGACTTGCATTTTCTGGGATGCCTGTTTCATAGTCCCTGTGGTGCTCAACAGAAACAATGGGAAATAGCATCTCAAGCTGCAATATTTTCCTGAAGCCTCCAGAAAGTAGATTTCACCCCAGTCAAAATAACATATTTAACACATTTGTAAATGTCATTAACAATACTGTATAGCTATCACCCTAGAATCTGTGCACTTACTCAATCCTGAGTCCAGGTGTCATACACAAAGGACAGAGGGCAGTTATATCAGATCTCCACAAAGTGAGAAAAACTGCAACAGCAATTTCCTCTCTTGGAACTCCAGAAAAACCTAGAAACCTAACCCCAAAAGGTACTTCTTATGTTTAGGAAATAAACTGCTTATGCAAATTAAAAGAAATGTACTAGTGTGCCAATTATGCAAAAATGCAACTATTTGGTTTAATTATAAGAAGCAAAAGAGACTTTATTGATTCTTTCCATATACTTACTGAGCACTTACAATGTGCCAGGACACTATGGTAGATATGAGGACTAAATGGACAAAAACAGACATAGCCTCTGCTCTCATGGAGCTCATGGTTGGGTGGGCCAGAAAGACATTAATCAAGAATTTCCATAAATAAACATCATTACAAACTGAGATAAATGCTGTGAAGGCAAGTGCTGTGGATTGATGTCCCCCCAATACTCATTGAGGCTTTACTTCCATTGTAACAGTGTTAAGAGGATGGAACATCTGATTATGGTATTTGAAAGGTGAGGCCTTTAAGAGGTGACTGGATCATGAGGACTATGCCCCAGTGAATTGATTATTCCATTTATGGTTTAATGAGTTGTCAGGGCATGGTTCTGATGGTTTTATAAGGAGAGGAAGTGAGCACGTTAACTCTCTTGATCATGCCATTCTTGCCATGTGATATCCTGAATTGCCACAGGACTCTGTAGGGTGTCCCCACCAAGGAGAAGGCCCTCACCAAATGTGGCCCTGGACCTTGGACTTCTCAGCCTCCAAAACTGTAAGAAAGAAATTTCATTTTTTTATAAAAGAAATTTAAATGTTCTTATAAAGAAATTTCATTTTCCTATAAATTACCTAGTTTCAGGTATTCTGTTATCTGCAACAGAAAATGGACTAATACAGAAAGGAAGATGAGGGCCATGGAAGGCTGAAAAAGTGACCATTGAGCTGTGTTTAGAAGTATGAGAATAGCTGGATGTATCCAGCTATATGGGAGCTAGATGGGGACTGAGAGCAGAACACACTGGAGAAACTGATATTCAGAGAAGACTGGAGTGGTTGGTGTGCAGAGAGCCAGGAGGAGAAAGAGCAAGATATGGCAGTAGAGGAAGCAGACGTGGAACCCAGCAGGGCCTTTGCTGACTCACTTGAAGGGCTTCAAGCGGGGGGTGAGGTGAGCAGATTAGACCTTAAAAAAGATCTGACTACAGTGTGAAGGCCTGGATTAGAGGCAGGGGGCCAAAGGAGATACAGGAAGGCCAGTTAGGAGTTTGAGGTAACTCCAAGTGAGAGAAGTAGGGTGGTAGTAACAGAGATGGAAAAAAGTAGGCAGATTTGAGAGAGATCTAGAAGATAAACTAATAGGACTTGGGAGTTGATGGAAAAGGGGATGTCAAGGACGGTGCCAAGTTTTCTTCTGCCTTACGTGTAAGTGGGTGTACAGTGGTCACATTCCCTGAGACCGCAAGCCTGGAAGATTAGATTTTGTGGGAGATCATGAGTCCAATATTGAACTTGTGGAGTTCAAGATGCTTTAGAAACACCTGATGTGAGATGAATTATAGGCAACTGAGTTCATTGGTTATTCAGATCTGAGATGCAGAAAAGAGGTCTGAGCTGGAAATTTACCATGGGAGTCATAGGCATATACAAAGATAACTGAAGCTGACACGTAAATAAGAGAAATGAAACATAAATGCCTAGAGAGAATGTATGGGGTTGAGGAGTGGGCAAAAGGTGATGCCTTAAGGAATTCTAACACTCGATAGCTGTGTAGAAGAGACTGAGTCTGCAAGGGAGATAGAAAAGGAGCCAGAGAGGGAGAACAGCAAGAAGATGTGGGGTCATGGGAGCCAAGAAAAGGGAGGGGCATCAAGAGGCAGGCAACTGTCAACACAATCGATTGCTGAAAGGGAAAGCAAGGCAAGGACTGAACATGCCCATTTTATTTACTGACAGGAAGATTACTGGTGACCTGGGGTCATGGGAGCCAAGAAAAGGGAGGGGCATCAAGAGGCAGGCAACTGTCAACACAATCAATTGCTGAAAGGGAAAGCAAGGCAAGGACTGAACATGCCCATTGTATTTACTGACAGGAAGATTACTGGTGACTTCATCACTGATTCACTGGAGTGATAAGAGGGAGCAACGAGAGTGACAGATGCCAGAGTTGAGTGGGTTGAGGAACTTATGAGAAGTGAGAAAATGGAGAGAGTATAGACAATCCAACAGAATCAAGCAAACTCTCTCACTCAGACTAAAAGCCAAAGACCTTGCAATAATCAACAAGACCAGAAGATCTGCCCCTCCTGACTTCATCTTCTACACACCTCCCTTTCTCGCTGCAGCCACACTGGCCTCCTTATCCTTTGAATGCACCAGTTTCCACCTCATGGCTACTGCCTTCCTGTTCCTTTAATCAGAAACTGTTTAAAGCGGTTCTCTAACCCTTCAGGTCTTTAATTATTTTCTTAGTGAGGTCTCTCCTAACTACTCCATTTAATATTAAAATTAACTTCTCATACCTGACTACATTCCTTTCACTGCTTTATTTGGTACTTTTTACCATCTGACAGATCATACTTTGTTTTTGTGTTTATTATCTACCTCTTCCCCCACCCCAAAGAATGTAAGTTTCTTGAAGGCAGAGACTTTTGTCTATTTTGGTCACTGCTAAGTTGTCAGTGATTAGAAGAGTGTCTAGTACATAAC
The DNA here is from genome assembly GCF_000696425.1 of Galeopterus variegatus. Classification (NCBI taxonomy): domain Eukaryota; kingdom Metazoa; phylum Chordata; class Mammalia; order Dermoptera; family Cynocephalidae; genus Galeopterus; species Galeopterus variegatus. The sequence continues at coordinate 111,662 of NW_007732573.1, read as the reverse complement.
AGCAAGCACTTGACAAGTATTGTTGAACAAATAAAATATTTGAACAAATAAACAGCTTTAATAAATACCATCAATTATGAACTAGAAAAAAAAGAGGTTAAATAAAACCCCATTCATAATAGCAACAAATTTAGGGGGAAAGACAGAGAAACAAAACAAAACAAAAAAATAAAGCACAAGTGAACTATACGAGAAAAACCACTGAGTGACATAAACTATTTAAATAATGTAGAGAGATATAATCCTTCTTGTAAAAAAATTGGCATGCAGAGATATCAATTTTTTCTAAATTAATTTAGAAATGTATCACAATTCTAATTAAAATTCACTGAAATTTCCAATGTTTTTTAGGGAAAAATAATGCCTGAAAATAGCCAAGATGGGTTTTTTTGGGGGAGCAGCAGGAGACAATAAGGAAGGCAATCCATATGAAATATTAAACCATGTTATAAAGCAACAGTATTGATAAAAGAACAGATAGAGCAATAAAAAAAGTAGGAGCCAGAATCAGATGCAAAATATATATTTTAAAGTTAGTACATGATAAAATAAAATACTTTGAAGTCAGTAGGAAAAGGATGGATTCATCAAATGAAATCAAGACAACTGGTTAACCATTTGAGAAAAAAATTAAATTTTATAAAATATACTAAATAAATCATATACACATAAATTCCTGAGAGAGTAGATATTTAATTACAAAAATGAACCATAAGATAGCAATAAGCAAACAATGTCAATATTTACCTACTGAGCTTGTTAGAAAGAGCCTTAATATGTGCAAGAGTAAAGGAAGAAAGTAAAGAAAATGACCGATTCCACCACATAAAAATTTAAAACTTATGTTTTGCAAAAGATATCAAAACAAATTTTAAAAGACAAAAAACTTGGGAAAATATTTGTAACCTGACAAAATATTAATGTCCCTAACATGTGAAGACTTCTTACATATTAAAAATGAAAACACAATTTAGATTTAGATGTGGGTGTAGGTGTAGGTATAGATGGCTAAATAGCCAAGATGGGTTTTTTTGGGGGAGCAGCAGGAGACAATAAGGAAGGCAATCCATATGAAATATTAAACCATGTTATAAAGCAACAGTATTGATAAAAGAACAGATAGAGCAATAAAAAAAGTAGGAGCCAGAATCAGATGCAAAATATATATTTTAAAGTTAGTACATGATAAAATAAAATACTTTGAAGTCAGTAGGAAAAGGATGGATTCATCAAATGAAATCAAGACAACTGGTTAACCATTTGAGAAAAAAATTAAATTTTATAAAATATACTAAATAAATCATATACACATAAATTCCTGAGAGAGTAGATATTTAATTACAAAAATGAACCATAAGATAGCAATAAGCAAACAATGTCAATATTTACCTACTGAGCTTGTTAGAAAGAGCCTTAATATGTGCAAGAGTAAAGGAAGAAAGTAAAGAAAATGACCGATTCCACCACATAAAAATTTAAAACTTATGTTTTGCAAAAGATATCAAAACAAATTTTAAAAGACAAAAAACTTGGGAAAATATTTGTAACCTGACAAAATATTAATGTCCCTAACATGTGAAGACTTCTTACATATTAAAAATGAAAACACAATTTAGATTTAGATGTGGGTGTAGGTGTAGGTATAGATGGCTGTCTTGCCCTTGTGTCTTCACATAGTCTACCCTGTGTGTGTGTGTGTGTGTGTGTGTGTGTGTGTGTCTGTTTCCTAAACCTCTCTTCTTATAAGGACACTGGTTATACTGGATTAGGACACACACCAATAACTTTATTTAACTTTAATTATTACCTCTTTAAAGACCCTTAGCTCCAAATACAGTCAAATCCTGAGATACTGGGGGTTAGGACTTCAACATAAGAATTTTGGGGTGACACAATTCAGCCCATAACAGAAGGGGTTTTCAAAAATGCACATATAAGAATATTTACCATGGCACTATCTATAAAAGTAAGAAAGTGTGACAGGCAGTCATCTCAAACAGCTCCCAAAGATCCCTTCCTCCTGGGAGTCATGCCCTGGTGTAATTCCCTCCACTTGAGTGTGGGCTGGACCTAGTGACCTGCTTCTAAAGAATATAATACAGCAAAAGTGATGGGATGTCACTTTTCAGATTAGGTTACAAAAGACTGTGACTTCACCTTACTGGTGCTCTTTCTCTGGCTCTCCTTATGTGTCTGCTCTGATGAAGAGGAACACTTTACTTGGTAAGGAACTGAGGGTGGTCTCCAGCCAATAGTGAGCAAGGAACTGAGGCCCTCATTCCAACAGCCATGAGAAACTGAATCCTGCCAACAATCACTGAATGAGCTTGGAAATGAATCCTGTCCCAGCTGATCCTCAAGATAACTGTGGCTCCAGCTGATACCTTGTTTACAGCCTCATGAGAGACCCTGAAACAAAGGATCCAACTAAGCCATGCTTAGATTTAAGACCCATGAAATTGTGAGACAATCAATATGTGTTGTTTCAAGCCACTAAATTTTGTGGCAAGCAACAAATAACTAAGTAAAATAAAATTTCCATAGAGAGATAACTAGTATAGCTAGTTTCATACATGTATATGTACATATATACACACACACACACAATCCCCATACACATGTATACATATACCATGGAATACTATATTTAAAATAGTGATATGATGGTTAGAGTGCAGCCTTATAATAGCAAGGTCATGGGTTCAGGTCCCCTTACTGGCCAGTTGCCTACCCGCCCCCCCCAAACAATAGTGATATGAGATCTATATGCACATGATAAATTTACATGACATAGTATGTGGAAAAAAAAGGTTACAAAGTAGTACACATAGTAAAATCCCATATATGTAAATACATGAGTATTCTAGGATGCTTTGTGGTATACGTAAGGACAACATAGCTCAAGAAGTATTAAATAATAAAGAAATGTATTAGCTGGTGGGTTTCAGTGGCTCAGTTGATATCATCAAGGCTCTAGCTTTTTCCGTGCTGTTTCTCTTCCTTCAAAATGTGGTCTTCATCATAAAATTAGTTTGTGTTTGGATCCATAGGTGGCTGCTACAGGCAATCAGGGGTACACATATCTTGTTTGTGTCTGTATCCCATCTAGGAGGGGTAGAGAGGAGTTGCTTCCAGAAACTCTGCCAAAAGAATGTGGAAAACTTTTCCAGAGATCTCTGGCAAACTTTTTCTGGTCGCCCATTAGTCCAAGTTGCATCGTATGCCCATTTCTAACCCAACTGTAGCTAAGAGTCTGGGATTACCCTTAGATCAATCAGGCCTACCCTTACATTTGGAGGTGGGACCCTGCAGCACATGGGTTTCATGTAGGAGTAGTAGCTGCCTGAATAAAATTAGAGATCTGTTGAAGAAGTAAGAATAGACAGAATGTGGGCAACTAGCAATGCGCACGACATCACATTTGTGTGTGTGTCTGTGTATGAGTTTACCATTACTATCTCTGGGCAGATGAGATTAAGATGAAATTACGAATGTAAATTCATTTTCTTTATACACAGTTTTCCTTATTGAATGAACTTTTTGTAAATAAAGTGCAGGGCCTATAAAGCTCAATGTATTAAACAATAATCTTTTTGTGATCTATTTATATGGGTTCTATTTTAAGTTTACATACTTATACTTTATTGGGGGTGCAATCTCAGGGAAGCAGGAGTGAGGGGGTAAAGGAGGAAACAAATGGGGGAGAAACAATACAAAGATGTGCATAACCAAGCTGGCCACAGCTTTGCAATATAGACAGCTGGTTATTTTCCTACAGAATGTCTCCAGAGAGGCCATGGGAAACTACCCCATTCAGAATAGTTTGTCAGGGGGAAAGAAGGGGAGTGAATTATCAGCTGATTCTTCCCTGTCTCCCGTCTCTCACTGTTTGCTGCCCCACAAGGTGTTACTTCCACAGCATCTCCGGTTTGTGTTCCTGACTCCCCATGCAGCCGCTGAGGAAGCCAAAGCCTCTACAGCGCAGTCTCTCCTTGTCATCAGTGCTGCATGGGGCAGCCCCTCAGTCTGTGGAAGGGAGCAGTGGCAGGAAGGACAGAGTAAGCCATTGCTAGAGTCACTCTGGCTAGAAGCAAAAAACGAGGCCGATCTCAGAGAGTAGGTGAAGCTGACTGGCCATTCTGGGCCTGGTACATAATCAGTGCAACAGATTTAGCCCTGATGAGAACAATATCTCAAATAAAGCTCAGTTGATTGTTTATCCTCCTTTCCCTGATCCTTCCTAAGCACTCTGCTCTTTTCTTTGTTTAGGCATGTGAGTACTTATAAGTACCCACATAAGACCAAATACTCCTTAAAGGCAGAATTTATGTGCTCACCTTTGTATTCTCCTGTATATAGTGTGCATTTAACAAGTGTTTAAAAATAAAAATTAATATTCTTATATTTGCTCTGGTACTCCTTAAAGGCAGAATTTATGTGCTCACCTTTGTATTCTCCTGTATATAGTGTGCATTTAATAAGTGTTTAAAAATAAAAATTAATATTCTTATATTTGCTCTGGTATGATAGTCATCAGATGCTACAGAAAATTTAGGAGGAAATCTATAGAGTGACAATCCATTGTGAATAGCAAATTATTCCTTTAAGTGAACCTGTATTTTATTATCAGCAAAATAAGGGGCTTTACTAAAGTAAAGTACAAGATCAAAAGGCAATATTCTTTGCGATTTCCTCATTCCATGTTGATTTCACAGATTCTGAGAGCACATAAGCATACAGTTAGAGACAGGTTAACAAGGTACAGGAGTTTCCCTCTATTTTAGGAATGAGAAAAATCAAAATACTGTCTTGGGAGTATGGAAGCAGGACCTTGTTTTATCTTAAGGTAGTATAAATCCATCAGTTGGTTCATTCAATGTTGATTTAGCATCTACGTACAAGAGATGGTTCATTCAATGTTGATTTAGCATCTACGTACAAGA